>NC_051334.1:89500399-89800399 GCF_015220235.1 Choloepus didactylus | reverse complement strand
TTTTTGCTCTTAATTTCATTTATTTCTGCTCTAATGTTTATAATTTCTTTCCTTCTGATTGCCTTGGGATTATTTTGCAGTTATTTTTCTAGTTCCTCCAGGTGTGCAGTTAGGTCATTGATTTTAGATCTTTCTTCTTTTTTATTTAGGCATTTAAGGTTATAAATTCTCCCCCTCAGCACTGCCTCTGCTGTATCCCATAGGTTTTGGTATGTCGTGCACTCATTTTCATTCTTCACAATATATTCAATTATTTCTCTTACAATTTCTTTTTTGACTTTCAGATTGTTCAAGAATGTGTTGTTTGACCTCCATATGTTTATGAATTTCCCAGTTCTCCACCTATTATTGATTTCCAGGTTCATTCCATTATGTTCAGAGAAAGAGTTTTGTATAGTTTCAATTTTTTGAAATTCCTTAAGACTTGTTTTGTGAACCAAAATGTGATCTATCCTGGAGAATGATCTATGTATACTTGAGAAGAAGGTATGTCTTGTTGATTTGGGGTGCAATACCTACATATATATATCTATATATACACACACATATATATGTATATATATACACACACATATATATGTTAGGTCTTATTCATTTATCATATTATTGAAATTCTCTGTTTACTTATTGCCATTTTGTCTAATTGTTCTACTATTGAGAGTGGTTATTAAGGTCTCCAACTGTTACTGTGGAGATGTCTATTTCTCCCTTCAGTTTTGCCAGTGTTTGCCTCATGTATTTGGGGGCACCCTGGTTAGGTGCATAAATATTTATGATTGTTATTTCTTCTTGGTATATTGCCACTTTTTAAATATATAATGCCCTTCTACATCTCCTATAACAGTTTCACATTTAAAATCTATTTTGTTTAATATTTGTAGAGCTATCCTAGCTCATTTTTGGTTACTATTCATGTGTAATACCTTTTTCCAACTTTTCACTTTCCTTCTATTTGTATCTTTGTGTCTAAGGTGTGTCTCTTGTAGACAGTATATACATACCTCATAGTTTTTATCCATTCTGCCAGTCTGTATATTTTCATTGGGGAGTTTAATCCATTACCATTCAATGTTTTTTCTGTAAAAGCAGTATTTACTTCAACCATTTCATCCTTTTGCTTTCATGTGTCATATCTTATTTTTGTTTCTTTTTACACTTTTAGTTATCATTATCTATAATCTTGATTCCTACACTCTTCTCCAAGCATCTCTCTCTTGTCTTTTCCTTTCAGCTTGCAGAACTCCCTTTAGTATTTCTTGTAGGGCTAGGTATCTTGTTAACAAGCTCTCTCAGGTTCTGTTTTTCTGTGAATATTTTAAACTCACCCTCATTTTTAAAGGACAGTTTTCCCAGATAAAGAATCTTTGGCTGGCTGTATTTCTCTTTCAGTATCTTAAATATATCATACTACTACCTTCTTGACACCATGAATTCTGATGAGAAATTAGTGCTTAGTCTTAATGAGTGTCACTTGTGGTCAATCGCTTTCTCTTGGTGTTTTCAGAATTCTTTCATTATCTTTTTCATTTGACATTCTGATTAGTATGTATCTTGCAGTATGTAGATTCAGATTTATTCTATTTGGAGTACATTGCACTTTCTTGGATATTGATATCTATGTCTTTCATAACTTGTTGGGAAATTTGGGGCCTCTATCTCCTCAAACATTTTTTCTTCCTCTTTTCCCTTCCCTTTTTCTTCTGGTACACTCATGATGTGTATCTTTGTGCACTTCATGCTGTCATTAAATTCCCTGAGACCCTGCTCAATTTTTACCAATCTTTTCCCAATCTGTTCTTTTGTCTGTTCCATTTCAAATGCCCTTTCTTTTAACCCACTGATCCTTTTTCTGCCTTTTCATATCTGCTGCTGTAAGTCTCTAAAGTATTTTTAAATACAATTTTATTGAGATATATTCACCTACCATACAGTCATCTGAAGTGTACAATTGATCACAGTATCATCATATAGTTGTGCATTCATGACCACAATCAATTTTTGAACATTTTCATTACTCCAAAAAAAGAATAAAAATAAAAATAAAAGGGAACACTCAAAATATCCCATCTCCATCCCCCAATTATTCATTTAATTTTACTCCCCATTTTTCTCTCATCTGTCCATATACCAGATAAACGGATTGTGAGCCACAAGGTTTTCACAATCACACAGCCACACTCTGTTAACTATATATTTATACAATCATCTTCAAGAATCAAGGCTACTGGGCTGCAGTTCAGAAGTTTCAGGTATTTCCTTCTAGCTATTCCAATACACTGAAAACTTTAAAAGGGATATCTATATGATGCATAAAAATAACCTCCAGAATGACCTCTCAACACCATTTGAAATCTCTCAACCACTGAAACTTATATTTTGTTTCATTTCTCTTCCCCGCTTTGGTCCAGAAGGCTTTCTCAATCCTACAGTGCTGGGTCCAGGCTCATTACCTGGAGTCATGTCCCATGTTGCCAAGGAGATTTACACCCCTGGGAGTCATGCCTCACATAAGGTGGAGGGCAGGGAGTTTATCTGCATAGTTGGTCCTGAGAGAGGCCACATGAGAGCAACAAAAGAGATTCTCTGGGGTTGACCCTTAGGCAATTATAAATAGGCTTATCTTCTCCTTTGCAGTAATAAGCTTCATAAAGGCAAGTCCCAAGATCAAGGGCTCAGTTGAGTAAACTGGTAGTCCCCAATGCTTGCAAGAATATCAGGAATTCCCAGGTAGGGAAGTTTAATATTACCACATTTTTCCCCCAGTCTCTCAAGGGGGCTTTGCAAATATTTTTTATTCTCTGCACAAATTACTCTGGGATGTATCAGGGTTTCATACTGACCTGTACAAACCAACCATATCACACCCCCTATTCAAGGTTCCATGTAATTATGGCGTTCCAATAAACTGATCAGACAAGTTAAATTATATAATGTGCTACAGAAAATATAGACTTTCAAAATACAAATATCTCTTCCTTTGGTCTTACATATAAGTTGAAGTTTTAAAACCCAGTCAGTATCATCCTTTACCCTTTAGTCTGATTTACCTTAGTCCCAGCCAAGTCCATTTCATTCATATCTCTAATTGAAGTCTGATCTCTTTTTCAGCTTTTTTTAGCAGTTGCTGTATGGGGTAATTCTGATATTCACAGCTGCCAAATGCTGGTTCTGAGTCTCAGGTGTCACATACATACCTGAAGTTACAGTGACCAACAAGGTTATACACAAACAGCTCAACATCTCAGAATTTAGAAACAACCACTACAAATCATGAATGCATGTGACTGCTGTAAGAACTTACAATCTAGGAACCTTTACAATAAGCCTTCCCCTGATAACCTATGCTCTCTGATTAAATTCTCAGAGTTTGCACAAATCGTGAATACTGCTGCCATAAACACTAGTGTGGTGCAAATGTCCATTTATGTCCCTGCTCTCATTTCTTCCAAGTATATACCCAATAACAGGGTTGCAGGACAAATGCCACCCCATTCTTAGCTTCCTGTGGGAGCACCACACTGCCTTTCAGATGGGTTGCATCATTCTACTTCCCCACCAGCAGGGAATAGGTACATCTCTCCACATTTCCTCCAACATGTGTACCCCACTGTTTATTTTTTAAACAGTTTTATTCACACACCATACAATCCATCCTAAGTAAATAGTCAGTGACTCCTGGTATAATCACATAGTTAGGCATTCACCATCACAGTCTATATGAGGATATTTCCATTTAGTTCTATGCTGCCATCTAAGCCCTTCCACCCATTCCAGACTGGTGTACGATGTGGGTCTGGTCACAGATGTCTCCCAAACAGTTGTTCCAGACTATTTTCTAGTTATTTCTGGCTATTTTCTAGTTGCTCTAGGGGATTAACTAAATTCCACAACTCCCTATGCCACCGTCTTGCCCTGCCTTGCTAATGTATATTTAATCTCATGTATTGTGTCCTTCATTCCCATAAGTTCTGTTTTTTTTTAATTTGCATATGGTTAAATTCTCCCTTATGCCCCCCCCAGTGTCTTCTCAATATCTTTTATCTCTTTGGCCATGTATTCCTTCATCTCCTTGAATAGATTTAAGGGATTTGTTTGAACATCTCTGATTAGTTGTTTCAAATCTTGTGTCTCCTCTGAAGTTTTAATTTGTTCCTTTAACTGGAACTGGGCCATATCTTTCTGTTTCTTAGTATAGCTTGTAATTTTTGGCTGTTGTCTAGGCATCTGATTTTCTTGATTAATTAATTCTGATGTGCATTGTCTCTCTCTTGCCTAAGGTTTTGTTGTTTATTGGCTTTGTGTAATGACTCTTCTTTGATTCTTAGTTCAACTTTTTCTAGCTCTTTAGAATTGCCTATGTTTAACTGGTCAAAACAGGGCTAGGGGCCCACAAATTGGGTGCAGACAAATTCCAAAGGGCCCTTGGGAGAGGGACAGGAAAGAAACAAAAAAGCCTATTTTTTACCCTCTGTCTCCCCAAAGGTATACTTTCCTAGCCTGCCCAATAGATGGCATTTTCTATTTCTTTTTGAGTCAATGTAGGTAGTTTGCAGGTTTCTAAAAATTGTCCATTTCATTTATATTATCTAATATATTGGCATAAAGTTGTTCATAGTATCCTATTTTAGTCCTTTTATTTCAGTGAGTTCGGTAGTAATGACCCCTTTTCCATTTCTGATTTTTGTTATTGGTGTCCTACCTCTTTATTCTTTGTCAGTTTGGCTAAAGTTTTGTCAATTTTATTGATCATTGCAAAGAACCAACTTTTGTGTTTTTTTTTTACTTCTCTCTATTGTTTTTTATTTTAATTTTTGATTTCATTTATCTCTTTTTTAATCTTTGCTATTTCTCTCCTTCTGCTAGCCTTGGGTTTAGTTTGCTCTTTTTCTAGTTCTTCCAGTTTTGAGATTCTGTATCTAATTTGAAGTCTTTCTTCTTTTTTAATGTAAGTATTTACAAATATAAATTTCCTTCTCAGCTCTGCCTTCACTGCATCCCATAAGTTTTGGTTTGTTGCATTTTCATTTGAATTCACCTCAAGATATTTCATAATTTTGCTTCTGATTTCCTCTTTAACCCAATTGTTGTTAGAGAGTTTGTTGTTTAATGTCCACATATTTGTGAATTTTCCAATTCTCCCTCTGTTATTGATTTTTTGTTACCCGACATATGGTCTATCCTGGAGAATGAATTATGTGCAGTTGAGGAGAATGTCTATTCTCTTTTTCTTGGGTGAAGTGCTCTATATATGGCTTTTAGGTCTGGTAGTTTAGAATATAATTCAAGTCCTATACTTCCTTATCGATCTTCTGACTAGATGTTCTATTCTTTATTGAAAGTGATGTGTTAATGTCTCCTACGACTAATATAGACCTATCAATTTCTCCCTTCAAATCTGTCAGTTTTTGCTTCATATATTTTTGGGCTTTGTTAGGTTCATATATATTTATAATTGTAACATCTTATTGTTTAATTGTCACCTTTATCAATATATAATGACCATCTTTGTTCCTTATAATTGTCGTTGATTTAACATGTATTTTATCTGATGTTAGTATAACCACTCCAGCTTTCTTTGGTTACTCTTGCATGGTATTTTCTCCCATCCTTTCACCTTCAACCTACTTGTATTTTTGAAATCAAGATGAGTTTATTGCAGACAGCATATACCCGAGTCATGCTTTTTTTTATCCATTCTGCCAATCTGTGTCTTTTGCCTAGGGAGTTTAATCCATTTACATTTAAAATCTACCTACTGATAATGGAGAATTTTCTTCTGCCATTTTGTTATTTACGTCTTATACATTTTTTGTCCCTCACTTCTATTAATTCCTGTTTTTATATTTACCTGTTTTGTGTGTGTGTGTGTGTGTGTGTGTGTGTGTGTGTGTGTTGTACCATATTGAGTGTCTTCTCATTTCTATCTGGATATATTTATCATTTATTTTCCTTGTGGTCACCATGGGGTTAAAATTTAACATCCTAGATATCTAACAATCATATTTGGTTTGATTCCAACTTAACTTCAATAGCATGAACGTATAGTTTTCTTATACCCCTCTGTCCACCTATCTGCTTTTTGTACCTTTTACTCCTTGTTTCTTTGTACAATGTACATCCAAACATGTACATTTATTATTACTTTTTATGCATTTTCATTTTAACACCTGTAGGAAATGAGAAGTGGAGGTACATATCAAGCAATACACCATAATAATATGGTGTTTGTAATTACCCAAATGCTTACTTTTACTTTTGGTCCTTATTTCTTTATGCCAGTTGAACCACTGTCTAGTATCCTTTCCTTTCAGTCTGAAGAACACCCCTTAGCTTTGCTTGTATAACAGGTCTAGTGGCGATGAAAGTTTTATTTGGTCTTTTTGATTAGGGTGTAACCACTTGATAAAATGGTTCCATGGATATTTGACCCCACCCATTCAGAAATCTTAATCCTATCACTGGAGTCCTATAAGAGAGCTCACAGACAGAAGGATCTCAGAACAACTGAGACAGACTTTTGGAAGGACCTAGATGCTTGCTGATGCTTGCAGACACTTGGAGATGCAGCAGATATTTGATGATGCTAAGCTAAGAGATGAAACCCAGAGTTTGCCTTGGAGAAGCACAGATGCTGACCACATTGCATTCCCAGCTTACAGAGGTGTTCCAGATGCCATCAACCATTCTTCAGTGAAGGTATCCTCTTGTTGATGCCTTAGTTTGAACACTTTTATGGCCTTAGGACTGTAAATTTGTAACTTAATAAATCACCTTTAAAAAGCCAATCCATTTCTGGTATTTTGCATAATGGTAGCATTAGCAAACTGGAACACTTCATTTATAATGTAGAAATTTAGAGCTATAAATTTCTCTATCAGCACCACCATCCCTGCATCCCATAGGTTTTTATATGTTGTGCTCTTGTTTTCTTTCATCTACAGATATTTACCAATTTCTCTTGCAATTTCTTCTTTGACCCACTGATTGTTTAAGAGTGTGTTGTTTAATCTCCATATATTTTTGAAAGTTTTGTTTCTTTGGTGGTTATTGATTTCTAGTTGCATTCTAATATGGGCAGAGAATATGCCTTGAATAATTTCAACATTTTAAAATTATCGAGGCTTGATTTGTGCACCAGCATATGATCTATCCCAGAGAACACTCCATGAGCACTAGAGAAAAATATATATCCTGCTAATTTGGGATGTAACACTCTCCATATATCTGTTAAGTCTAATTAATTTATCACATTGTTTAGGTTCACAATTTCCTTATTGATCCTGTGTCCGGTTGTTCTATCTATAGAAGAGAGTGGTGTATTGAAGTCTCCCACTATTGCAGACATGTCTGTTGATCCTTTCATTTTGGCCAGTGTTTGTCTCATGTACTTTGGAGTACCTTGAGTGCATAAACATTTATGATAGTTTTTACTTCTTGGTGAATTTTCCATTTTATTAACATATAGTGTTCTTTATCCCTTATGAAATCTTTGAATTTAAAGTCAATTTTCTGATATTGGTATTGCTACCCCTGCTTCCTTTTGGCTGCAGCTTGCAGGGAATATTTTCACCAGCCTTTCACTTTCAATCTCTTTGTGTCACTGGGTCTAAGATGAGTCTCTTATAAATAGAAGATCTTGGATCATACTTTTTAATGCATTCTGCCAATCCATACATTAAATTGGAGAGTTTAATCCATTCATATTCAAAGTTACTATTTTGAAGGCATTTCCTGAACCAACCATCTTATCCTTTGGTTTTTATTTCTCAGATCTATCTTTTCCCTCTCTAGCTCTTTTTTCTTCTTTTAAGTCACCCTAACTAATTCTCTTCAGTTCTGTGCCTTTCTCCAGACCTCTCCCTCCTTTCTTTTTTTTTTTCTCAGCTGGTAGAACTCCCTTTACTATTTCTTGTAAGGCATGTCTCTTGTTGACAAATTCTTTCAGCATTTGTCTGTGAAAATAGTAATCTCTCCCTCAGTTTTGAAGGAGAGGTTTGCTGGATAAAGAACTCATGGCTGGCAGCTTTTCTCTTTCAAAATCTTAAAGATGACATTCAACTGCCTTCTTGCCCCCATGGTGCTTGCTGAGTAGTCACTACTTAGTCTCTTGTGGTTTCACTTGTATGTGGTGAATCACTTCTCTCTTGCTGCTTTCAGGACTTTTTCCTTTCTCTTCAGTGTTTGACAATCTGATTAGTACACATCTCAAAGTGGGCTCATTTGGATTTATTCTATTTGGAGTTCATTGGGCATCTTTGATTTGCATATTTATGTCATATAGAAGGGTTGGGAAGTTTTCCCCAACTATGTCTTGAAATACTCTTCTCTCCTCCTTCTGGGACATCAGTGACTCTTATATTAGTGCACTTCATGTTGCCCATCATTTACCTGAGATCTATTTCCATTTTTTAAATTTTTTTTCACCATTTGTTCTTTTGTACATTTGCATTCAATTGCCTTGTCCTCTTGTTCAATTTTTCTTCTTCTGCTTCTTCAAATCTGCTGTTATTTGTCTCTAGTATATGTTTAATTTTTTTATTTCATTTTTTTTCATTTTTTTTTCATTTTGACCTTTCTTTTCAGGTCAATCTTTCCTTTCTGGTTTCTGGTCCTAGAGTCACAAAGTGATTGCCATGATATATATTTTGTGCATGTGAAAGTGTTTATAGTCGCTGAAAATTAGAATGGCTATCTTGCTCTTCCTACCATATTTTGTTATATTGCTTGAACATTTCTCAAAGAACATATACTACTTTCCTAAACAAAGCAAGCAAGCATGATAGCCCCATTTTGGAAAAAATAGGAAAAATTTTGAAAGTTTAAGTAGAAAGGATAAGAATTTGAAGACTTTGAATGGTATATATTTGAAGAGGACAAGACAGGAATCATTTTACTAGTCCAGGCATACTGTGACCAATGATTGTGCTATAACATTGACATCAGAGAAAGTGGGGACTAATTTCATTGCTATTGTAGAGTTTGAATGTATAAGGAATTTGTCAACTGAAATGGTTGGAGGATGATTAAGAGAGTCAGAAATAACTCTGAATCTTTTAATTTGGCTGAGTTGAAAAATGGTGATGTCATGAATAAAAATAGCTTATAATTTTTTAAAAATTATTCCAAGATAACCAATGCAAGTTATTTAGTCATTTAATTCACTTTGGTCATTTATTAAATGATGATGATGCTTTCAAAGTTGTCATGAGTATAAAACCTTGTCTTGATATTGATATGCAATCTAAAAAACATTAACAAGTAGATACAAATTCAAAACAATATAATTATTATAAGTATTAATTTCAGGCCTTCTTTGTCATATAATTAATATACAAGTTTGTTCTGAATAATGGATTTCAAAAAAAAATCTACAAAAATGAAGTTCATTAAAGTTTTCAGCCAATAACTAGAATGGAGCTATTCATAATTACATGAATCTTTTTTATTATCTTTGTCTAAGATAAGTACCTAATATCAAATTACTAGATAGAAGCAGCATGTGAGATTAAATCTTTTTCTAAATATGGATTCATGTAAAATTTAGTACACTAATGTTATTCTATGTTAAATTTATCTGGTTATGCTTATCTTAAGCTTTTTTTCATCTTTCTCATGTTTTTTTGTTTCCTATTTGGAATTATCTATCAATGTATTTTGCTCATTTTATGCTGTACCTATGTTTTCCACTTATAAGAGATTTTTATTAAAGTTGTGTGAATTGCACAATGGTTGGACTTTTATCAGAAAATTTGAAATTTTTCACAAGCAATGTTTCTTTAATGGTTTCTTGCATTGTTTGTTTAAGACATCATAAATGACACTTTTGTTTCTTGCACTACCTTTGACCAGATAAACTGAAGGCTTCTGACTAAAAAAGTATGCACAGGGTAGATAATTTTTAAACATACTTTGAATACATGATAGAGCTCTTAATAAACTATGTTAAATCCATAATGTCAGAAATAAAGTAGGAAATGACAACTGGATAGTGGTCTGCATATAAACTGAAGGTGTGGGTGTGGGGGAGTACCTGATAACTTGGTCACAGGAAGAGCTATATGTAGACTTTCAAATAAAATACAGTGCATTCAGTTAAATTTGAATTTCATAAAAAATACAATTGTTTTTAAACATACTTATGCTTAACAATGTATTTTAACTGAACTTCTAACTTACCTGGGCATCTTGAATTTTGTTTTCACTCATCTGGCAACCCTAGTTAGAGGAAAATAAATTATCAATTGGTCCCCCAGGACTGTGGGTTCTGGAAATTATATCCAAGTGAACTACTGAATGGTTGCACCTTCAGTGAAAATGTGTACTATAAAAACTGCCCATTGGCGTTATTCACTATTTGCAATGGATGGAATTGGCCTAAGGGTATATCGACTGGTGAACTGAAGGGTGAACTGTGGTGTGTACATACAATGGATATTGAGTGACTGTAAGAAGGAATGAAGCTGTGAGACATGCAACTTTTGCATGAACCTTGAGGATATTATAATGAGTGAAATAAGCCAGAAACAAAAGGACAAATATTGTAAGTCCTCACTAATATAAACTAACTATAATGAGCAAACACTGAGAAGTGAATTCGAGAGCATGGGTTATCAGGGGATAGGACATGGGAAGAGTTTGTGCAATCCATGATGCAGGAGAAAAGAATGTTCAATAATGCTTATTGTAAAGGTGCCTAGATTGTTAGCTCTTATAGCAGCCACTTATATTCCTGAGTACTAACTATTATTTAAGAGCTATTTATTTTTATAAACTTTATATTCTCTGTAGCATGCTATCTAATTAAACCTGTATGGTCAGTTTATTTAAACAACATAATTGCATGGAACCTAGAATAGGGAATGAGATTTTGCTATCTGTACAGGTTAATGAAACACCTCGATACATGTCAGAGTATTTTGGACAGATAATAAAAATATATATGCAAAGACTACTTGAGGGACTGGGGAAAAATGTGGAAATTTTAAACTTCCCCACCTGGGGAATTCCTGATATTCTCATAAGCATTTGGTATTCCCAATTTAATAAGGCCCTTGATCTTGGAGCTTGCCCTTATAAAACTATTCCTGCACAGGAGAAGCTAAGCTTACTTATAATTATGCGTAAGAGTCATCCCCAGAGAACCTCCTTTGTTGTTCAGATGTGACCTCTCTCTCTCAGCCATCCTGCAAATAAACTCACTACCTTCCCCCTACATAGTACAAGACTCCCAGGGGTGTAAGTATACCTGGCAACATGGGATATGACTCCTGGGGATGAGCCTGGCCCTGGCATTGTGGGATTGAGAATTCCTTGACCAAAATGGGGAAAAGGAATGAAAATAAAGTTTCAGTGGCAAAGAGACTTCAAATAGATTTGAGAGGTCATTCTGGAAGTTATTCTTATGCATTATATAGATGTGTCTTTTTAGTTCCATGTATTAAAATGGCTAGAAGGAGATACCTGAATCTGTTGAAATGTAATCCAGTAGACTTGATTCTAGATGATGATTGTATAACTATAAAGCTTTTTATCATATGACCACAAGATTGTGAAAATCTTGTGAATGACATTCCCTTTATCTAGTATATGGGCAGATGTGTAACAGTAACTTTTAAAATATAACCAAAAACTGTAATAGGGAGAAAATTGTAAAACGTAACTTTCAAACCTGGAGGTGGGCTATAGTGGAGGCTCTTGTTCTCACAAAAGAGCAATTTGTAAATGTAAGTCTGCAAACATATGTAAATGTAAAGTTTGCACCTTGTCTCTTAGCTCCTGAAGAAAACAGGAAAATGGAAAATAAATAAATTACTAAAGTTCTTCAAATCTGTTCCATGATATGTAAATGTAAAGTTTGCACCTTGCCACCTGGCTCCTGAAGAAAACAGGAAAATAGGAAATAACTAAATTGACTCCCTTTGTCTCTAATGGGTTTAGCCAATTGAAGAATCACTGGGAGACTGCCTCAAACCTCCCAGATAGATGGACCTTTTGTCTATCACTCTTGTTGCATGTTGACTGAAAGGATTATCTCTCTTTGTCTCTGAACCTGAGGATAAAACTGAATTGGAGAAACACTTCAGGGAAGCAGACTTGGGAGAACAGGGGACATTTTCCACTGGCATAAATTAAACCATATTTTCCTCTTCAGTGTGACTTCTGTTAGCTGCACCAAGGAACAGACCCATATTTGGGAAGTGCCCCTTCTTCAGATTGATGACTAGGAAGGGACAAAAACATCTGAATGATGTGCTGCTCAGTGGGTTCCTGGACCCCCGAGGTAAGACATTTGAGAGCCTGGAGACACTTCTCTGAGAGCTAGATGAGAGAGCTTCTTGCCTTGAGCATCCAGGACCACAACGGCAGCTGGCTGAGGGGGAAAACGGGTTTAGTGAGCAAGTGTGGTTGGTGAGTGAGTGTGGATGCCTTGTGAGCATGCATAGGCCTTGTTTTCTTTTGTTTGTGGGCCCTGTTTATTTCTTCTTCAGTGACACAAACGCCTGCCAGAGCTGTAAATGGAAAACTGCTTGGTTGGGCACTCAGTGGCCGTAAGTTCATGCCAAAGCTGTTTCTGGAGGGTGCAGCCACATGCATGGAGGAATAGACATTGAGACTTGGTTTAGAAGGAAGCAGCCCCTGGCATTAAGGGAGGTCACTGAATTTGGTGCCTAGGTTTATTTGAGTGTTCAGTGGCACATAAATTTATGCCAAAGCTGTTTTTGGAGGGTACAGCCCAAGGCACAGAGGAATAGCCAATGGGACTTGGTCACCTAGGGCTGGGTTTTATTTTCTTGGTTTTGTCTTATAAGAAAGTGTTAAGTTTAACTTTCACATAAAGGCAATGTGGAGTAGGGGAAAATGGAAACTAAACAAGACTGGCTCAAATGGGGTCCATGGTTAAAGGGAAGGAGAGAGCCCCTGACATAAGCCCAGAGTTAGTGCTAGCTCTAATCAAAGATGGGAACTCTCAGCGGGAAATTTAAACTGGATGAGCTGTCTTGGCTAGGCTGTACAATTCAAAATCTCAAAGACAGGCTAGTTAGCTCTCTCAGATAGGCTGTAACCTCTGAAGTACCTATCCAATGGTGAAACAGTGGAGGGACATGCGTATTACATGTAGGATATAACTATTGCCATGCTCTTTTTTTTTTTTTTTGGCACGCCTGCCATGTGTCTGGCTGTGCATCCATCTGTTCTTGCAAGATCATGAATAAATTCTTTTGTCTTCCACAACTGGGTGAGTGTTTTTTAAGGTATAATGCTTGTTTCTAACACTCTTCTTTTCATATATTGGTTCTGTTTGGTTGCTTTGTCAGTGACGTACAAACTCCTGCTGGAGCTGTAAGCAGGAAGCCACACTTGGTTAAGAACTCAGTGGCACATAGGAAAAGCCATTAAGACTTGGTTTGAAAGGGAACAGCCCCTGGCATTAAGGGAGGTCACTAGTTCTGGGTGCCTGGGTGAGACTTAGTCACCTAGGACTTAGTTTCGATTCTCAGTTTTAACTTCTTTTGTGTATGGGTTCTGTTTGGTTTCTTTTTCAGTGACACACAAACTCCTGCCAAAGCTGTAAGTGGGAAATTGCACTTGGTTTGGCACTCAGTGGCAAATAGGAAAAGCCATTGAGATTGGTTTGAAAGGGAACAGCTCCTGGCATTAAGGGGGGGTCACTGGTTTTGCGTGCCTAGGTTTCAGTTGTCTGGACATTCAGTGGCAGATAAAGTTATGCCACAGCTGTTTTTGGAGGATGCAGCCCCAGGCATAGAGGACTAGCCATTGAGAGTTGGTCTTCTAAAACTTGGTTTTAATTCTTGGTCTTGTTTTGGTTTGTGGTTTGGTTAAGTTTTGTTTTGTGTTTGGGTTGTCCTGTTTTGTCTCAAGTCCAATGGCCAGATGAAAATCCATCAATGTTTCTAGAACGATTATTTGAAGCTTACCATAAATTTACTGATATAAACCCCAAGGACCCAATAAATCAATGGATTGTAAATCAGTCTTTTATTTGTCAGAGTGCCCCCGACATTCGTTGGAAGTTGCACAAATTTGAGGGTGGACTCAGGTTACCAATCTCGATAATAGTGGAAAATGCATTTAAAGTATTCTACAATCATGATAAAGTACAAGAAAAGGACAAAAAGAAAGCTATTGTCTATAAAGCTAACTTGAATTCTAATCTCCTAGGAGCAGTCCTGAGTAAAACTTTCAGCAACAAAGGGAGTCTGTTAAAGGTAAGACCCCCCAGGGCCCCAAAGAAACTGCTGGGCCCACAGCAGTATACATATTGCAGGGAGGAGGGACATTGGAGGTGGGAATGTCCCAGCTTAATGCCAAGGAAAACAAAAGAAACTCCAGCAATCCAGTGTCGGCAGCAGGCAGGAGATGAGGACAGGGACCTGGAGTGATGAGGCCCAGGGGCACCTTCCACCAGTCTGGAAACCATCCTAATCGCCCACAAAGAACCTCAGGTCTCAATCCAAGTGGGTAAGAAATTAGTAAATTTCCTGGTGGATACTGGAGCAACCTATTTGGTTTTAAATCAGAGACAATTGCATTTCTAAGGAATCTGTCCTTGTGGGTGTGTCTGGAGTTGCTAATGGCTGATTCTTTCTGCAGCCACTGCAATGCCAAATTGGAGAAAGTCAATTAACCCACAAATTCCTTTACATGCCAGAGTGTCCCCTTCCTCTCTTAGGCCAAGATTTACTATCTAAATCGCCAGCCTCGCTCTCTTTCTCACCCGGTAAAATGAATTTACAGGTCCCTGCAGTCCATGCATGTGCTTTGCAAGCAGCTAAATTGGGCCTGTCAGACAGCACTGGAAGATTTGGGGTACCTGAGAACATCAAGCAAGAGGTCCCAACTGAGGTATGGGTACTGGACCCCCAGGGCGAGCCAGAGATGCACAGGAGGTCACAGTAAGATTGCAGCCAAACATTGTTTCACCACGTCTAAAACAATACCCACTCAGGTGAGAAACCAGGGTACTTATCTTGCCACTAATTAAAAGATTTTTAGAAAGGGGACTAATAAAACCATGACAATCAGATTTAACAGTCCCATCTTGCCAGTGCTAAAGCCAGGAACACAGGATTACAGATTTGTGCAAGGTCTAAGAGCTATAAATAGAATAGTGGAAGATATACATCCTATAGTGCCTAATCCGTATACTCTCCTCATCAGTATTTCTGATGCATATACTTGGTTTGTAGTTCTAGATTTAAAAGACGATTTTTATTGCATTCCATTGCATAAAGACTCACAAAAGTTTTTTTTGCATTTGAATGGGAAGAACCTGGCACAGGAGTAAAACAGCAATATTGTTGGACTGTGCTACCTCAAGGTTTAAAAATGCCCCAACCATTTTTGGACAAGCCTTGTCCAGAGACCTCCAGGAATTAAAGCTCCAGGAAGGTCTTTTTCTCCGATATGTAAATAATATCCTCATTGCTAGCAAGTCACAAGAAGCCTCAAACTTTAATACCATAACAATGCTGAACAGGCTAGCTGAGAAAGGATATAAAGTATCTGAGAAAAAGGCACAAATCGCACAGACCCACGTCAAATACCTAGGATTTGAGCTCTCCAGAGGACAAAGGGCTCTGTTACATAGCAGAAAGGAAGCCCTCTAGTGGGTAGCCACACCAAACAACAAAAGGGAACTCAAAGAATTTCTAGGTATGGCTGGCTACTGCTGACTATGAATACCAAATTTTGGATTAATAGCCAAACCTCTATATTTGGCCCTGAAAGGAAATGAAAATAATCCCTTAGAATGGACCTGGGAATGTACTATTGCCTTTCAAAGTCTGAAGGACAAACTGTTGTCAGCTCCAGCCTTGGGGCTCCCTGACTTCATGAAAGAATTTGACCTGTTTGTCCAGGAGAGGCAGGGCATTGCCTTAGGGGTACATGTACAACCTTTTGAAGGATGTATACAACCAGTAGCTTATTTCTCAAAACAGTTAGACAATGTGGCCCAAGGATGGCTTGCTTTGCTTGTCTAAGGGCAATAGCAGCCTCTTGTGAACTCTTACAGGAAGCAGAAAGTTTACTTTAGGTTCCCCAACCTGAGTTTTTACCTCTCACTATGTCATTACTGTGTTAAAACAGAAAGGCGGGCAATGGCTCACTATGGGGAGATTGAGCTACTATCAGGCAGTGCTGCTAGACAACCCAAATGTCATCCCAAAAATTATACATAAACTCAATCCCACCTCCCTCCTCCCAGGAAGTAAAGAGCAGCCTGAAGGGACCTGCCCAAAACATAATTGTGTTCAGCTGTTAGATAAAGTCTATTCAAGTTGAATAGGGCTAACAGATGTGCCACTTACTGACCCAGATCTAGAAATGTTTACTAATGAAAGTAGTTATATGGACCAGGGTAAACAGAGAGCAGGATATTCAATGATCACCCTTACAAAAACACTGGAGGCAAAGCCTCTACCACCAGAAACTTCAGCACAGAGGGCAGAGCTAGTTGCTCTTTTAAGAGCTCTACAACTGAGTGCAAAACAGAAAGCCACCATGTACACAGACTTGAGCTATGCCTTTGCTATTCTGCATGCTCATGGAATGATTTGGAAGGAACACGGTCTGTTAACTGCAACCAACAGAGATATAAAACATGTAAATCTGATTTTGGAATTGTTAAATGCAGTAATACATCCCAGAGAATCAGCCATTTTCCACTGCAAAGGACACCATTCCACAAATAATAAGGAGGGTATAGGAAATAAGCTAGCAGAAAAGATGACTAGAGAAGCAGCCAGGCAAAAGCTTACCCCAGGAACCATTGCTGTTGTTTATAATCCTAATCAAAAGCCCCCACTACTGCCACAGAGTGAAGGAGACCCTGCACTCTTAAAATTTTGAAAACCCCAGTACACAGATAAGGACTTGTCAAGGGCAAGGGAATGAGGATTTACTACATTAACAAATCAAGGCTGGCTTAGGAAAGGAGAGGACTATAAAGACTATCATAAATTACTTATTCCTGAGAGCTTGGTAAAGCCTGTTGTAATTTATTTCCATCAAACAACTCATTATGGACGAGAAACTCTTTCAGTGGATAAGCTGGTTCCTGGTAGGTCCTAACCTATGCCAAACCATAAAAATATAACAAGTCAATGTGTAGCCTGTGCCAGAGTTAATCCCTGACCCCACTCCAAAGTTCCTTAATTAACTAAAGGAGTACAGTATAGAGGCTTAGGTGGGGGGAAGACTGGCAGGTAGATTTTATAGTAATGCCTAAAGTCCCTGGAAACTTCAAGTATCTGCTAATGTTTGTAAACACATTTACTGGGTGGGTAAAAGCTTTTCCTTGTAGAACTGAAAAGACACAAGAAGTTGTTAAATGGTTACTTAGAGAAACAATTCCTAGGTTTGGACTCTCACTTTCTATTCAGAGCAACAGACCAGCTTTTATATCAAAGATTGTAAAAAATGTCTCAGGATTCCTAGGCATCAACTGGCAGCTACATTCCACCTACAAGCCACAGACCACAGAAAAAACAGAACATATGAATCAAACTTTAAAAGACAGCCTGGTAAAAATCTGCCTGGAAACTCATCTGAGATGGGACAGAGCTCCGCCTATTGCCCTTTTGAGAATAAGAGTAGCACCCCAAAATGGGCTCGGTATAAGTGCTTATAAAATAGCATTTGGAAGGCCATTTCTAAAGGTTAAATATGCAGGCAATATGCATCCCAGTTCAGAATTAGCTACGATTCAATATGTAAGATCCTTAAGTGATAATTTAACTGAAATTAATAATTATGCCTCTAGTCATCTTAAATTCCCCACTGATACCCTCTTACACCATTACCAGCCTGGGAATTGGGTCTGGCTCCACACCTGGAAAGACCAACATCCCCAGGCTCAACTAAAACCTAAATGGGTTGGACCTTACTAGGTATTACTGGTTACTTATTCTTCTCTTAAGTTACAGGGAATAAAGCCTTGGATTCACCACACCAGAGTCAAGCCACAACTGTTCCAGGATGGAAACTTGCCTTCCATTAGCCAAAAACCACAGTGATGGTGGACTTCCCTGATGATCCAGAACATAAGTGCACCTGTGAACCTCTGGATGGCCTGAGATATTTGTTTAAAAAGAAGACTCTTCAGACAAATTAGTTAAAATGTTCCTTGTCTTCTATTGTTCCATGACCCTAATGTGCCCTTTAGTAGCCACCCAAGAAAATAATCTCTTCTTGCAATGTGCCCATTTGTATGCTGCTTCCATGAAGCAGTCTAACTGCTGGGTTTGTGGCCAGTTACCTATCTCTAGTGTCTCTGGTCTGCCATGGTGGATATCTCCCTTGCAGGGTAAAGACTGGATAGCCCTCAAATCTTTAAAAAAACAAATGCAGAAATAATCTATATGTTAAATTCCAATACCATCACCAGGGCTGATCCTAGTCACTGGCCAGTAAATTTAACTTAGCCAGGACATTGTATTGTGTTCTTGGACAAACCCACCAATGAAGCAGCAATACATTATTCCCATCAATTAGATAAAAAGAAAGAAAATTTACTAAAAGGATAAAAGATGGACATTTTCAACTCTGGGATGGAATAGTTTGGCTTACCCCAGAATATGGAACGCTGAGCCAGAAGGCTCCACTTTGTTGGGAACAGAAAAATCATTCCCTGCAACACATTCCTTCCTTAGTACACAAAATAGGACAGTTGCCCCCTAAAAGTTGTAAATAAGCTATCACTCTATTAGCTAGTGATTGGTATAGTATTAACTGGAACCTTAGACCTACAATATATTGGGTCACCCCTAATGGGATGCATTGGATCTGTGGATCTAATTTGTGGTACTCGTTCCCTCCCAGATGGATAGTATTATGCACTCTGGGGTTACCTTGGGCACAAGGAAGAATTCATAGTCAGCTTCCTCATACAGTAGCTAATTTACCCTTGTTACAAGCCCATTGAACTTGCTCTCTTTTTCATTGGTATGATCATGTCACTGCAGTTTTTGTCTCATCTATAGGAGTTGAAGATGTAATGGCCAAAGTAGATGCATTAAATTCCTTTGTTGCCTGGGCATTGAATGACAGTTATCATAGTATAACTCTTGTATATACAGAAACGGCTTTAATGCACAAGGCAGTACTACAAAATAGGATGGCTCTAAATATCCTCACTGCCTCACAATGGGGAATATGTGCCATAGTCAAAACAGAATGCTGTACCTATATTCCTGATGAATCTGGTAGCATCTCTTCTCTTTTAGAACACCTAAATAATCAACTTCTAGCTATGAGTACATCGGCTGATAACTCTATTTTCTCCGATCTATTCAGTTGGCTACCTTCAGGAATAGGGTCATGGTTAAGACCATGCTTATAGTCTTCCTAATTATTATATCTACTCTAGTTCTAGTCAAATGCTTCTTGTCTCTATGTACTTGAATAATAACTCAAATATGTATGAAACCCTTTTCATCTTCCAGAACTCCAGCTAAAAAATGATCCTCTCTCCCCTGCAGAAAATTGACAATATCTATAAGTTATGAGTCAAAGATTTCACCAGGGGCCTCTTACTTCACCACATTTGCCAGCAAGAAGCAGCCAGAACAAACAGCAGCTTGATTCCCAAAACTGGAAATAAATATTATTTTAAGGGGCCTTTTGTCTATCACTCTTGTTGCATGTTGATTGAAAGGATTATCTCTCGTTGTCTCTGAATCTGAGGATAAAACCAAATTGGAGAAACACTTTGGGGAAGCAGATTGGGAAAACTTCCCCTGCTTTCCACCGGCATAAATTAAACCATCTTTTCCTCTTCAGCTGGGTTCAGTGTGACTTCTATTAGCCGTGCCGAGCCAACAGACACATATTTGGGAAGTGCTCCTTCCTCAGATGAGTAATACAGTAAAGACAAAAAGTATATAAATAATAGTGGGTATAAGGGGTATGGATGTTTTGGATGCTCTTTTTAAATTTTTATTCATATTTTTCTTTATTTTGGAGTACTGAAAATGTTCTAAAATTGATTGTAGTGATGAATGCACAACTATATGATGATACCATAAGCCATTGGTTGTATACTTTGGATGGATTATATTGTATATGAATATATCTCAATAAATTTGCATTTTAAAAAAACTCACAAGTACATGGAAGGACAGGAAAGTTTGATTATCATGGATTGTCTCTGGCTGTAAAAATGTGTCCCTGAAATTTTGTAAACATGGCCCTTACCTCATGCACACTTGAAGTTTAATTTTATTTTCTTTAAATTTTGGGAACACTTTTCATAAATGTGAAAATATTTGAGCACTGCCTCAGCAGCCATCTTACTTTGGCTAAGCCACATACCTCAACATTGACCTTTGGTCTAGTTAATAAGCTGCTTTCCAGCCCTGGTGAATAAACTCCCACAGAGCTAAAGTCTGCATCTGCAGCCATTACTCACACACCTCACCTAAAACCTACAGCTGGTCCCAAATGATAAGCTAACCATGCCCACTGCCTTTGTACCCCCCAGTCACTTCACCATTTTCACATGCATTTGTTTTAACCTAACCAATCCTTGACTCCTGTAGGAAATCTAACCTCTAAAGGCATGTAGCTATAGGTACCTCTTGCTCTACTGTGTGCCCCGCAACCATTTGTTGAGCCATCTGCACCAGTTGCCCTTCTGGTCAATTCCTCATGTCTCTGTCTCTCTGAGATCTGTGAATAAAACTATCTTTTCTCATTTTGGCCTAAGTTTCCCATTGTTTCACAACTGACCTCCATCCAGACCCAAATTTAAAATACATCTTAACTAATTAAAAAAAAATAAAAAATAAAGGTAGAAATTAATTAAAAAGTGGTCCCTGGCAATTGATACATCTAAGGTACCTTGAAAAATCAGAAAAATTTTCTTTCTGGAGGTACCCTTGCACCAAAAAGCAGAGGATTCCCACAGATATATCCCTGTATAAGGTGAATTAAAAAATCCAATATTATAGTTTATGTGAATAAAGTTAGCCAGGATAAACAACAGAATCAGAATATCAAAATGTCAACATTTGATAATAGCGTGAAGAAAGTATGGAAGTATTTATTATATTACTGTCTACATTTTTTGTTATACTTGACTAAAAAGAGACTTATAAAGAAGGTTGTATTATTTTCCTGTTGCTGCCATAACAAATTAGCACAAATTTAGTGATTTAAAACAGAGATTTCTTATCTTACAGTTTTGGAGATCAGAAGTCCAAATGGGTCTTTAGGGCCATTTTCCTTCTGGAGTCTCTAGGAAAGAATCCATTTCCTCAACTTTATCAGCTTCTGGAAAATGAATGCATTCCTTGGCTTTTGGCCCCAGAATGAACTCTGATCTCTGCATCTCTCATCACATTGTTTTCTTTCCCTCTGCCTCAATCATTGCATCAACTTTTCTCACTCTGCTTCTCTGACTCTGACCCTTTTTCCTCCCTCTTATAAAGACCTTTGAATTTACATTGCACTCACCCATATAATCCAAGATAACTTTCCCATTTCAATATCCTTATCTTAATCACGCACCAAAGTCTTTTTTGTCATGTAAAGTACCATATTCACAGGTTCCAAGGATTATGATGTGAAATTTTTTTGTTGCAGTTATCCAGCCTACCATAAAATATCTTTCATGTTTGATAAATGTTCCCACATACTTTCAATTCATTTTTTATCTCTTAATAAAAATTAACTTTTTAGTATCCCTAGATTTCATAAAACTGTATGATGTAAGGTTGTGATTCAATTAAATTTATGCCAAATACTCTAAAATCCCAGAAACTTTTATGAAATAATCCTTCCTTTATTAATAGCTATGAATTCTGCCTAATTTTTCACAATAATATTTATGATTATTAAAATAATCTAACCCCCAGGGAAAAGTCATACAAGTTTTTAAATTTAAATTAAAATTTTTAAATTACACTCAACTGTTGATAGAAAGATGGACAATGGTTGTAATTATAAGAACTGTTCGCCAATATTTACCTTTCTATCTACTTTTGGAAAAGTTCTATATCTTATGCACATAAGGTAGAATTTTACTTCCATGCCCAATTAAACTCAGACATGGATATGCAATTGGCTTTAACCAACAGACACCATGTTTCAGATACCGTTTGCTCTGTCAGCTTGGGTCTTGGAGAGTAGTGGTGGTATGAAACAGAGCCCACAGGCCACCAACAATGGACATGTAGTATGAAAAAGAAAAGAATGTTATGCTGAGCAACTAAGATTTGAGGTTGCTTGCTACTGCAATATAGTCTGACTGATAAAACAATTTATATCTGTGAATTATTTTTATCTTGATTTTTTCAGTATACAAACAGAATATTATTATTTTTCATTTTTGTAAGAATGTTTGTTAAAATGACAGATCAAGTTGGTATGGAAGGGTTTTTTCATCTACAAACATAGAAAAACTGTATAAATATAATAATTCTTTAGTGTGAAGGTGAGATGTAAAGACATAGAAATCTCACTTCCATAATCAAAGAGGAGTCTAAAAGTTAGATCAGTAAGGAAGAGTTGAAACTAAATTGGCCTTTGGAATTGCAGGCTGGAATTTTAATACTTATAGAATTAAGAGCCCTGAGGAATTGTGACCTGGTACTCAGTTCCCTGAATAAACATCAAAACAGTCCTGCAATTGCTTCCTCCAGTTAAAATTAAGCTAACTTCAAGTGAAAAATCCCAAACTTCTCAATATTTTGACCAGTAAGGCAACTTAAATCATTTGTTGCATTAACTGGCTGTTCAAATAGGTACAAACAAACAAACAAACAAACAAACAAAAAACCAGCACATTTGTATTATTTGGTTTTCACCATTGGATCACAAATGGGATACAAGAATGGATTTGATCATTAAACCCCACTAGAATTTGAACTGTTCTACATCTTGAGTGATTGGGAAACTGTTAGATGTACCCAACTTTATAGCGATTTGGCCAATGGAAGACAGTCCATTTCAGTTTGGAAAGTATATACTTCAAAGAATTGGATTATTTACTTCTAGAATTGCAGTATGAGGAGCCCCACGGATCCTGTTTCCTTAAAATCAAACAAAACTGATGATTATTATTTTTAAAAATAAAGGATCTGGAAATTGTCCTAAGTACATACATCAGATGGACAATAATTTATTGAAGAAAATTTCTTAAATGTCATTAAACAGAGTGAGAGTCAGTGTCTGTCCCAATCCAACTCAACCCCAAGACCAAAGAACATGCCAGGTAAAAAGCTACCCATGAGATTTAATTAGGGACATACAAACAAGAGAACTTTTCCCCAGTGGTGTCTGGTTGGGAAATGGAAGTCAATGATTCATGCAAACAAGAGGAAGAGGAGTACTTTTTAAAGCTCAGCAGAGCCTCATGAGATTTGGTTACAAAGAAGCTTCAGCTGAGTCTCCTGAAAGTTGATTACCAATAGTCTTTAGGCTCAATGACCTTCAATGTCTGTGCTCTGGTCACATGGGCCACTGTGTGCTTAAGGCTCCACCCTTTTCCCTAAGAGAGAGGGAGGATTCCAACCATGGGCTGCCACAATCCACCACCATGCAGCAGTTTGCGTTGGCCATAGGACAGACATTGAACCTATATTCCACAAGAGTATAAGAGATAACAGAACATTAGGAGTGCCCTCACACAGAAGATAACCCCACAAAGAGATGTTACTTACAATTAATAAAATCTGTTGCTTTCAGTCTTAATTTTCAATGTGTTGAATTCTGCCAGGCCAGCAGGTTGTTGCACATACAACAATTCAAAGGGGTTACAGTCCAAGAAATGATGGTAGCACCTAAAGGTGGCAAGTCCATGCAAACCCAACATTGGATTCAATTGTGGGCATGAGTTACTGCTGAGGCCCTTAGGGTGCTACAGGTGAAAAGAAATACGTTTATGGGGAATAAGGGGTAATTCCTGCTGATCTAACAATATACAGGCTAAGTTCCCATTAGTGGACAGAAGAGTTCCTGAGGAAGGGGTGCTATGAGGGAGTTTTAATACCATCCTTTTGCCTCTGCAATTGCAGGAAATCTTCTGGAGTTAAATCTGAGGTTAGATAAGGCAAAACAAGTGTCCTCAAGCACCTTGAGGTTTGGGAAGTCCCAGATTTGTTATATATGCAACTTTTGGCATTTTGTGTATAAACTGCGTTTTAATGCTTAAATTTTGGGTGACTCTGATACCCCTTTGGGCTTAGGATTCCCAACCAGCACAGCTACATTGGCCAGGATCACAGCCAATCAACCATATTTCCCCAATTTCTAATTCTTGTGGCACAGGTAAGAGAAAATTATTTTCATTACATCATTGTGGTTGTAACACTGCTGACCATTTTACCTGAATTCACAATGCTTACACGGTTCTCACAGATACCAACTCAATGGGAGCAGGAGTGGCTGCTCAAGGTTGAGAAATGAGGCAGGTAAGGGGTCTAAGGAAATAGTAAAAAAGCATTACCGGGAGGCGGGGCAAGATGGCAGACTGGTGAGCTGTATGTTTTAGTTACTCCTCCAGGAAAGTAGGTAGAAAGCCAAGAACTGCGTGGACTGGACACCACAGAGCAATCTGACTTTGGGCATACTTCATACAACACTCATGAAAACGTGGAACTGCTGAGATCAGCGAAATCTGTAAGTTTTTGAGGCCAGGGGACCCGCGCCCCTCCCTGCCAGGCTCAGTCCCGGGGGAGGAGGGGCTGTCAGCTCCGGGAAGGAGAAGGGAGAACTGCAGTGGCAGCCCTTATCGGAAACTCATTCTACTGATTCAAACTCCAACCATAGATAGACTGAGACCAGACACCAGAGAATCTGAGAGCAGCCAGCCCAGCAGGGAGGAGACAGGCATAAAAAAAAAACAACACGAAAAACTCCAAAATAAAAGCGGAGGATTTTTGGAGTTCTGGTGAACATAGAAAGGGGAAAGGCCCTGAGGCGCATATGCAAATCCCGAAGAAAAGCTGATCTCTCTGCCCTGTGGACCTTTCCTTAATGGCCCTGGTTGCTTTGTCTCTTAGCATTTCAATAACCCATTAGATCTCTGAGGAGGGCCCGTTATTTTTTTTTTTTTTAATCCTTTTTTCTTTTTCTAAAACAATTACTCTAAGAGCCCAATACAGAAATCTTCAAAGACTTGCTATTTGGGCAGGTCAAGTCAAGAGCAGAACTAGGAGAGCTCTGAGACAAAACGCAATAATCCAGTGGCTGAGAAAATTCACTAAACACCACAACTTCCCAAGAAAAGGGGGGTGTCCGCTCACAGCCATCATCCTGGTGGACAGGAAACACTCCTGCCCATCGCCAGCCCCATAGCCCAGAACTGCCCCAGACAACCCAGTGTGACGGAAGTGCTTCAAATAACAGGCACACACCACAAAACGGGGCGTGGACATTAGCCTTCCCTGCAACCTCAGCTGACTGTCCCAGAGTTGGGAAGGTAGAGCAGTGTGAATTAACAAAGCCCCATTCAGCCATCATTTCAGCAGACTGGGAGCCTCCCTACACAGCCCAGCAGCCCAGAACTGCCCTAGGGGGACGGCACTCACCTGTGACATAGCACAGTCATCCCTCAACAGAGGACCCGGGGTGCACGGCCTGGAAGAGGGGCCCACTTGCAAGTCTCAGGAGCCATACGCCAATACCAAGGACTTGTGGGTCAGTGGCAGAGACAAACTGTGGCAGGACTGAACTGAAGGATTAGACTATTGCAGCAGCTTTAAAACTCTAGGATCACCAGGGAGATTTGATTGTCAGAGCCACCCCCCCCTCCCTGACTGCCCAGAAACACGCCCCATATACAGGGCAGGCAACACCAACTACACACGCAAGCTTGGTACACCAATTGGACCCCACAAGACTCACTCCCCCACTCACCAAAAAGGCTAAGCAGGGGAGAACTGGCTTGTGGAGAACAGGTGGCTCGTGGACGCCACCTGCTGGTTAGTTAGAGAAAGTGTACTCCACGAAGCTGTAGATCTGATAAATTAGAGATAAGGACTTCAATTGGTCTACAAATCCTAAAAGAACCCTATCAAGTTCAGCAAATGCCACGAGGCCAAAAACAACAGAAAATTATAAAGCATATGAAAAAACCAGACGATATGGATAACCCAAGCCCAAGCACCCAAATCAAAAGACCAGAAGAGACACAGCACCTAGAGCAGCTACTCAAAGAACTAAAGATGAACAATGAGACCATAGTACGGGAGATAAAGGAAATCAAGAAGACCCTATAAGAGCATAAAGAAGACATTGCAAGACTAAATAAAAAAATGGATGATCTTATGGAAATTAAAGAAACTGTTGACCAAATTAAAAAATTCTGGACACTCATAGTACAAGACTAGAGGAAGTTGAACAACGAATCAGTGACCTGGAAGATGACAGAATGGAAAATGAAAGCATAAAAGAAAGAATGGGGAAAAAAATTGAAAAAATCGAAATGGACCTCAGGGATATGATAGATAATATGAAACGTCCGAATATAAGACTCATTGGTGTCCCAGAAGGGGAAGAAGAGGGTAAAGGTCTAGGAAGAGTATTCAAAGAAATTGTTGGGGAAAACTTCCCAAATCTTCTAAACAACATAAATACACAAATCATAAATGCTCAGAGAACTCCAAATAGAATAAATCCAAATAAACCCACTCTGAGACATATACTGATCACACTGTCAAACACAGAAGAGAAGGAGCAAGTTCTGAAAGCAGCAAGAGAAAAGCAATTCACCACATACAAAGGAAACAGCATAAGACTAAGTAGTGACTACTCAGCAGCCACCATGGAGGCGAGAAGGCAGTGGCACGATATAGTTAAAATTCTGAGTGAGAAAAATTTCCAGCCAAGAATACTTTATCCAGCAAAGCTCTCCTTCAAATTTGAGAGAGAGCTTAAATTTTTCACAGACAAACAAATGCTGAGAGAATTTGCTAACAAGAGACCTGCCCTACTGGAGATACTCAAGGGAGCCCTACAGACAGAGAAACAAAGAAAGGACAGAGAGACTTGGAGAAAGGTTCAGTACTAAAGAGATTCGGTATGGGTACAATAAAGGATATTAATAGACAGAGGGGAAAAATATGACAAACATAAACCAAAGGATAAGATGGCTGATTCAAGAAATGCCTTCACGGTTATAACGTTGAATGTAAATGGATTAAACTCCCCAATTAAAAGATATAGATTCGCAGAATGGATCAAAAAAAATGAACCATCAATATGTTGCATACAAGAGACTCATCTTAGACACAGGGACACAAAGAAACTGAAAGTGAAAGGATGGAAAAAAATATTTCATGCAAGCTACAGCCAAAAGAAAGCAGGTGTAGCAATATTAATCTCAGATAAAATAGACTTCAAATGCAGGGATGTTTTGAGAGACAAAGAAGGCCACTACATACTAATAAAAGGGGCAATTCAGCAAGAAGAAATAACAATCGTAAATGTCTATGCACCCAATCAAGGTGCCACAAAATACATGAGAGAAACACTTGCAATACTAAAGGAAGCAATTGATGTTTCCACAATAATTGTGGGAGACTTCAACACATCACTCTCTCCTATAGATAGATCAACCAGACAGAAGACCAATAAGGAAATTGAAAACCTAAACAATCTGATAAATGAATTAGATTTAACAGACATATACAGGACATTACATCCCAAATCACCAGGATACACATACTTTTCTAGTGCTCATGGAACTTTCTCCAGAATAGATCATATGCTGGGACATAAAACAAGCCTCAATAAATTTAAAAAGATTGAAATTATTCAAAGCACATTCTCTGACCACAATGGAATACAATTAGAAGTCAATAACCATCAGAGACTTAGAAAATTCACAAATACCTGGAGGTTAAACAACACACTCCTAAACAATCAGTGGGTTAAAGAAGAAATAGCAAGAGAAATTGCTAAATATATAGAGACGAATGAAAATGAGAACACAACATACCAAAACCTATGGGATGCAGCAAAAGCAGTGCTAAGGGGGAAATTTATAGCACTAAACGCATATATTAAAAAGGAAGAAAGAGCCAAAATCAAAGAACTAATGGATCAACTGAAGAAGCTAGAAAATGAACAGCAAACCAATCCTAAACCAAGTAGAAGAAAAGAAATAACAAGGATTAAAGCAGAAATAAATGACATAGAGAACAAAAAAACAATAGAGAGGATAAATATCACCAAAAGTTGGTTCTTTGAGAAGATCAACAAGATTGACAAGCCCCTAGCTAGACTGACAAAATCAAAAAGAGAGAAGACCCATATAAACAAAATAATGAATGAAAAAGGTGACATAACTGCAGATCCTGAAGAAATTAAAAAAATTATAAGAGGATATTATGAACAATTGTATGGCAACAAACTGGATAATGTAGAAGAAATGGACAATTTTCTGGAAACATATGAACAACCTAGACTGACCAGAGAAGAAATAGAAGACCTCAACCAACCCATCACAAGCAAAGAGATCCAATCAGTCATCAAAAATCTTCCCACAAATAAATG
This sequence comes from Choloepus didactylus, assembly GCF_015220235.1. NCBI lineage: Eukaryota > Metazoa > Chordata > Mammalia > Pilosa > Megalonychidae > Choloepus > Choloepus didactylus. The sequence continues at coordinate 89,771,878 of NC_051334.1, read as the reverse complement.
CCCAGGGCCAGATGGCTTCACAGGGGAATTCTACCAAACTTTCCAGAAAGAACTGACACCAATCTTACTCAAACTCTTTCAAAACATTGAAGAAAATGGAACACTACCTAACTCATTTTATGAAGCTAACATCAATCTAATACCAAAACCAGGCAAAGATGCTACAAAAAAGGAAAACTACCGGCCAATCTCCCTAATGAATATAGATGCAAAAATCCTCAACAAAATACTTGCAAATCGAATGCAAAGACACATTAAAAAAATCATACACCATGACCAAGTGGGGTTCATTCCAGGCATGCAAGGATGGTTCAACATAAGAAAATCAATCAATGTATTACAACACATTAACAAGTCAAAAGGGAAAAATCAATTGATCATCTCAATAGATGCTGAAAAAGCATTTGACAAAATCCAACATCCCTTTTTGATAAAACACTTCAAAAGGTAGGAATTGAAGGAAACTTCCTCAACATGATAAAGAGCATATATGAAAAACCCACAGCCAGCATATTACTCAATGGTGAGAGACTGAAAGCCTTCCCTCTAAGATCAGGAACAAGACAAGGATGCCCGCTGTCACCACTGTTATTCAACATTGTGCTGCAAGTGCTAGCCAGGGCAATCCGGCAAGACAAAGAAATAAAAGGCATCCAAATTGGAAAAGAAGAAGTAAAACTGTCATTGTTTGCAGATGATATGATCTTATATCTAGAAAACCCTGAGAAATCGACGATACAGCTACTAGAGCTAATAAACAAATTTAGCAAAGTAGCGGGATACAAGATTAATGCACATAAGTCAGTCATGTTTCTATATGCTAGAAATGAACAAACTGAAGAGACACTCAAGAAAAAGATACCATTTTCAATAGCAACTAAAAAAATCAAGTACCTAGGAATAAACTTAACCAAAGATGTAAAAGACCTATACAAAGAAAACTACATAACTCTGCTAAAAGAAATAGAAGGGGACCTTAAAAGATGGAAAAATATTCCATGTTCATGGACAGGAAGGCTAAATGTCATTAAGATGTCAATTCTACCCAAACTCATCTACAGATTCAATGCAATCCCAATCAAAATTCCAACAACCTACTTTGCAGACTTGGAAAAGCTAGTTATCAAATTTATTTGGAAAGGGAAGATGCCTTGAATTGCTAAAGACACTCTAAAAAAGAAAAACGAAGTGGGAGGACTTACACTCCCTGACTTTGAAGCTTATTATAAAGCCACAGTTGCCAAAACAGCATGGTACTGGCACAAAGATAGACATATAGATCAATGGAATCGAATTGAGAATTCGGAGACAGACCCTCAGATCTATGGCCGACTGATCTTTGATAAGGCCCCCAAAGTCACTGAACTGAGTCATAATGGTCTTTTCAACAAATGGGGCTGGGAGAGTTGGATATCCATATCCAAAAGAATGAAAGAGGACCCCTACCTCACCCCCTACACAAAAATTAACTCAAAATGGACCAAAGATCTCAATATAAAAGAAAGTACCATAAAACTCCTAGAAGATAATGTAGGAAAACATCTTCAAGACCTTGTATTAGGTGGCCACTTCCTAGACTTTACACCCAAAGCACAAGCAACAAAAGAGAAAATAGATAAATGGGAACTCCTCAAGCTTAGAAGTTTCTGCACCTCAAAGGAATTTCTCAAAAAGGTAAAGAGGCAGCCAACTCAATGGGAAAAAATTTTTGGAAACCATGTATCTGACAAAAGACTGATATCTTGCATATATAAAGAAATCCTACAACTCAATGACAATAATACAGTCGGCCCAATTATAAAATGGGCCAAAGATATGAAAAGACAGTTCTCTGAAGAGGAAATACAAATGGCCAAGAAACACATGAAAAAATGTTCAGCTTCACTAGCTATTAGAGAGATGCAAATTAAGACCACAATGAGATACCATCTAAAACCGGTTAGAATGGCTGCCATTAAACAAACAGGAAACTGCAAATGCTGGAGGGGATGTGGAGAAATTGGAACTCTTATTCACTGTTGGTGGGACTGTATAATGGTTCAGCCACTCTGGAAGTCAGTCTGGCAGTTCCTTAGAAAACTAGATATAGAGTTACCATTCGATCCAGCGATTGCACTTCTCGGTATATACCCGGAAGATCGGAAAGCAGTGACACGAACAGATATCTGCATGCCAATGTTCATAGCAGCATTATTCACAATTGCCAAGAGATGGAAACAACCCAAATGTCCTTCAACAGATGAGTGGATAAATAAAATGTGGTATATACACACGATGGAATACTACGCGGCAGTAAGAAGGAACGATCTCGTGAAACATATGACAACATGGATGAACCTTGAGGACATAATGCTAAGCGAAATAAGCCAGGCACAAAAAGAGAAATATTATATGCTACCACTAATGTGAACTTTGAAAAATGTAAAACAAATGGCTTATAATGTAGAATGTAGGGGAACTAGCAATAGAGAGCAATTAAGGAAGGGGGAACAATAATCCAAGAAGAACAGATAAGCTATTTAACGTTCTGGGGATGCCCAGAAATGACTATGGTCTGTTAATTTCTGATGGATATAGTAGGAGCAAGTTCACAGAAATGTTGCTATATTAGGTAACTTTCTTGGGGTAAAGTAGGAACATGTTGGAAGTTAAGCAGTTATCTTAGGTTAGTTGTCTTTTTCTTACTCCCTTGTTATGGTCTCTTTGAAATGTTCTTTTATTGTATGTTTGTTTTCTTTTTAACTTTTTTTTCATACAGTTGATTTAAAAAAGAAGGGAAAGTTAAAAAAAAAAAACAAAAAAAAAAAAACAAGGAAAAAAAAAAGATGTAGTGCCCCCTTGAGGAGCCTGTGGAGAATGCAGGGGTATTCGCCTACCCCACCTCCATGGTTGCTAACATGACCACCGACATAGGGGACTGGTGGTTTGATGGGTTGGGCCCTCTACCACAGGTTTTACCCTTGGGAAGACGGTTGCTGCAAAGGAGAGGCTAGGCCTCCCTATGGTTGTGCCTAAGAGCCTCCTCCCGAATGCCTCTTTGTTGCTCAGATGTGGCCCTGTCTCTCTAGCTAAGCCAACTTGAAAGGTGAAATCACTGCCCTCCCCACTACGTGGGATCAGACACCCAGGGGAGTGAATCTCCCTGGCAACGTGGAATATGACTCCCGGGGAGGAATGTAGACCTGGCATCGTGGGATGGAGAACATCTTCTTGACCAAAAGGGGGATGTGAAAGGAAATGAAATAAGCTTCAGTGGCAGAGAGAATCCAAAAGGAGCCGAGAGGTCACTCTGGTGGGCACTCTTACGCACACTTTAGACAACCCTTTTTAGGTTCTAAAGAATTGGGGTAGCTGGTGGTGGATACCTGAAACTATCAAACTACAACCCAGAACCCATGAATCTCGAAGACAGTTGTATAAAAATGTAGGTTATGAGGGGTGACAAGGGGATTGGGAAAGCCATAAGGACCACACTCCACTTCGTCTAGTTTATGGATGGATGAGTAGAAAAATAGGGGAAGGAAACAAACAGACAAAGGTACCCAGTGTTCTTTTTTACTTCAATTGCTCTTTTTCACTCTAATTATTATTCTTGTTATTCTTGTGTGTGTGCTAATGAAGGTGTCAGGGATTGATTTGGGTGATGAATGTACAACTATGTAATGGTACTGTGAACAATCGAAAGTACGATTTGTTTTGTATGACTGCGTGGTATATGAATATATCTCAATAAAATGAAGATAAAAAAAAAAAAAAAAAAAAAAAGCATTACCAAGGTCTAACACAAAAGGAAACTGACCTAATTGCATACTTATGTCCTGTAACAAAGTAGCTATATTTGGTACAGCTGCAAAAACAAGATGAGTTACTTTGTTAAGCTCTCCATAATCAATAGTCATTCACCAGGTTCCATAAGTTTTCTTACTGGCCATACTGGGCTATTAGATGGGCTGTGAGTGGGATTGTAATGCCCACTCTCTAATTCTTTGACGTTAGCAGTCACATCTTGATGGCCTCTGGGAACATATATTGACACACTGCTACTGTGTGTCTGGGGGAGGGTATTTTACAGGTGAAAACTTAACATGTCCTCTTTGGACAGTTTTCACCATTCAGCACCAGTGAAGGAATTCACTTATAGTAGTTTGCAAAGTGATATTCTGCAAAATATCAATTCCTAATATATATTCTGGAATAGTAGATATGTACACTGTGTACTTTTGTGGTGGAAGCCAGTCAATCTGCATTAGTAATTGTGTTGCTTTAATATTTTGGCCTCTGTACACAGCAATGGTTAGCATATGGTTCCCAGTTCATGGCCTTTTCCCATATATTAAGGTGCATTCTGCTCTGGTGTCTACTAAGGCCAAAACCACCAATGTTCATTAGTGGGGGACCAAAAGATATTTACTTCTATATGTGGTTTCTGATCCCCTGTGTTCCCATACATTGTTCTTATTTGGGAATCTTGACCTACTCCCTATGCTAGAGGGAAGGAGGCTCCCCAAACCTCCTAAGTCAGTGGGGGTGGAGAGCTTTTTTATGGTATTGGCCATGTCTTTCAGCCAGAATCCACTTCCTCCTCTAGTGACCTGGTTTCAAGATTAACAAACTTCTGCTCTTTTTGCAGCTTGCTCCACAGTTTAACTAATACTGCATTTGGCTGTCCATCAATATCCTCAATTTTATCTCCAGCAGCTATTAGATCTTTCCAGATTTGTCCACATGACACCTGGTTCAGATCATCATTTCCCCTTGGGACATGACTCATAGCACTGACTCCAGCTCCCCTTTGCCTTAGGTGATCTGTCTCTTCCAGGTATGCAATCATTTGGACAGCCTGTGAGATGGGCTGTCCTATAAGTGGGTTGAGAATGGACACCAAAGTCTCATACCACTGATTTGAAGCAATATGTAGAATTATCTCATTAATTCCTGCAGTGTAAGCTACACTACCCAGTCCCATGGCACCTGGCATATAAACCATATGCTTCATCCCTAGCCCTCTCAATACATCCTGTAGTTTTCAATGGTTTTCCAATAGGGGGTTTGATGGGGCAAATGCCTCTCATGGGGCCACTCCTCCTTACACTGTAATATGTCAATAAAGCAGCAAATTTGTTTCCATTTTAGGGACTAACAAATATATGCACTGATGCAGAGAAGGATGGATGGTGAGAGAGGATAATTTACTCATCTCATGCCCTGAGAGCAGTACACCAACTGCACTGGTATCCCACAATCACAGTAGCCAATTTGATAAAAGTTCTTTAGGTTTTTGCCTATACTGAGTCCCAATTTCTCATAATTTAGAAGCAGTAAAATCTCACATTGTGACATGTATTCTTTTCTCAACAATTGTGGCTGGGGTTGTGGCTGCATCAGCAGCATCATCCCCATCTGCCTGGGGGCCCAGCTGGGCTGGGACATGCTCTGTCTTAATCATACATTGGATCAGAGGGTGAACAGATTGAATTTTGTTTTTGTATCCAGTCTGACGATCTCTGCCTTTTATTTTGAGTATTTGGATTAATTACTTTTAATATAATTATTGATATGTTTGGGCTGCTTATTCTTTTGCTGTCTCTTTTCTATGTGTAATCTGTTCTTTATTATTTCCACCTTTTCTTCATTTGGATTAATTTAGAATGATTTTATATGCAATTTTATCTCAACTATTTTCTTATTAGTTACATCTGATTTTGTTAGTGTTTACTATTTAGTGTGTGCATCTTTAGCACAATCTACTTCCAAACAATATTACACTACTTTATGCATAATGTAAAAACCTTAAAACACCATACTTCCTTTCCCCATCCTTTGTGCTATTAGTGTCACAAATTTCATGTCTATATTTATTATAGACCACAATATATATTACTATTAATTTTGTTTTAAACTGTCAATTATTTTTAATGAAAATTTTAAAGGAGAAAAGCTTCTTATATATACCCCAATATTTGCCATTTTTGGTGCTCTCTATTCCTTTATGTAGATCCAAGTTTCTATTGGGGTATCATTTTATTTTAACCTGAATTCCCATTATCATTATTATTGTGCAGGTATTCTTGTGACAACCTCTCTCAGCATTTGTTTCTCTGAATACAGTCTATATTGCCATCATTTAAAAAAAATATTTTCAATGCATGCAGAATTCTAGTTGGACATTTTTTTAAAAGATATATTCTGTCATACATTGTATCTGATGAGAAGTCTATAGCCCATCTAATATTGTTCCTACATACACATTTATAATTTGGTTGCTTTTAAGGTTTTCTCTTTAGGACTTGTTTTATCAATTTAATTATGATGTGCTTTTGTGTGATTATATTTGTATTGATCCTCTTTGAATTTCACTGGGTTCATGTCCCTTTCAAATTCCTTTCTTGAACTTTACTCTGGAAATTCCTGCCCTCTTAGACTCCCTGAACATACATCTTTGTCTCCTCAAAATATACATCTTTGTCTCCTCAACAGAGTGAGACGACTGGTGTACTCTTCTTGGGATGTTCCCACCCTTAACTACAGCTTGGAAAGTGTTTCCAGCAGAAAGTTGGTATGATCTTAGGTCTCACCTTTGTTTCCCTTCTCCCAGAGATCACAGTCTTTCTTCTGTGGCTGTTGTCCAATGCTTGACAACAGTTATTTCAAATGTATTATCCAATTTTCTGGTTGTGTATGATAAGATGGTGCCTGACCTCAGTTCCTCAATTATGGCCAGTAATGAAAGCCCAAAAACATAGTCTTTGGAGTCAGACCGAACAAGTTTAAAATCTCTGCCCTACCACTTTAACTATTTATACAAACTGCAAACTCAGAGAAGTCAGTGAATCTCTCTGAATCTCATCTGTCATGAGTATCCTCAATTGCCAAATGGGAATATTAACAATAGCTACCCTGTATGGATTAAACAACATAGTGGATGTAAAACATTTGATAGATAGTAGGCACTAAATAATGGACAGCTGTTTATGACAATTAGTTCCAAGAAAGAGACATTGTAGGATCAGCCAACCCAAATATATCAATCTCCAACTTGTTTCCCCATCCTTACTATGTGTTTGAATCATCTCTTAACAGTTCCTTAGGTTTACATGGACTAGGGTATCACAGCCTCACATAAACATTAGCCTACCTCTGTGCTTCTCAAACTGGGGAAAATATGCAGTACTTTAAAGAGCCTCTTGTACTGGTTAAAACAAACATTTTGAGATAGAATTTTTTTGGGTTATGAATGAAAGCACTTGTAGGTCTTTACAGATGGAGAAGGAATTTTGATCTGGGCAATTCCTTGTTTAAGTAATGCAAGGGAAATTATGACATGATCTTTATGACAGATCAGCTGAGGAACACTTACAGGGCTGAAAAAAGACATTGGAAGTGAATTTGTACTCTACTGGGAACAGTGAGAAGGTTGTTGTGACCAACAAATGTTACTTTTTAAAGATTATCCTGATCCAATCAGAAGTAAATAAAAAATAATCTTGTTTTTTGGACAGAATGTACTACTCTGAAAAATAATTGTTATCTTGGCTTTTACCCATCTGTTCTGGTTTGATAAAGCCACCATTAAGCAAAATACCAGAAATGGATTGGCTTATATAAAGGGGATTTATTAGGATACAAATTTACTGTTCTAAGGCCAAGAAAAAGTGTCCAAACTAAGGCATCAATAAGAGGGTACCTTCACTGAAGAAAGGCCAATGGTGTCCAGAATACTTCTGTCAGCTGGGAAGGCACATAGCTGGCATCTGTCGGTCCTTTGTTTCAGGGTTCTGTTTCAAAATGGCTTTTTCCAAAATGTCTCTGGGTTTCTGTCTCTCTTAGGTTCTCTCTCTCAGCTCTGGTGAATCCTTGCTTGTTCTCCCAGAGCATTTCTCTCTAAGCATCTGGGGGTCCTTTCAGCTTCTCTGAGGAAAACTCTGGCTTCATCTCTTAGCTTAGCATCTCAAAACATCTTTCTGTCTTCATCTCCAAGCATCAGGAACTATGTCAGCCCCTGAGCTCTCTTAAGGACTCCAGTAAGCTAATCAAGACCCACCTTGAATGGGTGGGGTCACACCTCCATGGAAATGACCTAATCAAAGGTCTCACCCACAGTTGGGTGGGCCACATCTCCATGGAAACAACCTAATAAAAAGATTCCACCCATAATAAGTATGTCCCCACAAGATTGCATTAAAGAAAATAATCTTTCCTTGGGCACTTCACAGTTTCAAACTGGCCAACCATCTGAAAGATCTTAGGGAATGATTTGAACTGAGGAGGAAGCCTCTGCCTCAGAGGGATACGCTGATCTAATCCCTCTTTCAAATTTAGATTTCTTAATCATTTTTGTCTAAATCTTGAAATTCCACTTCCTTTTAAGACTTTTTTTTTGTCTTTTAGTTTCCAGTTTAGTTTTCTTTTCTGTAAAGTAAGGATATATCTACCTTACAACATTCTTTGGGAATATTAGCTAAGATAATGTATGCTTACTGGAGATATTCAATAAATGCTGGCTTCCTTCCCTTCCTCTCATTGCAGCTCTAACCACCTAGTATCTACAACAGTATTGTTAATTACTCCCTGATAAAGTGGGAAGCTTCTCTTTCCAGACTCTGTCATAAGACTTCCTTTTTCCCTACATCTATCTCCCATCTTTCTTCCCCTCCCCCTTAAAATGCTCATGGGATGCCTTGGAGCAGTTATTGAGTTTCATGTTACATACTCAGCTACCCTCTCCAGAGCTCCTAGAGATATATATAATCCAGAGAGGAAACTACCAGGATAAAAATAGGGTAAAGGTAGAAAGGCAGAATCCAATTGGAGAGAAATTTAATTTGCTTCCTGATAATTACTTCCCTTGGAAACCAGCTGCTTTCATGATTTGGCAAGATGTTTATCCTGTCTTTTTTGTTTGGAAACAACTGAACTTGAGCTGGGCATGACTTGCCCAGATCACTTGATGCATAAGCCACTGGTTTTGCAAGCAGTGTTTCCTCCTGCTCATAAACCACAGTCCCTGGCAGCAATGGTAACTATAGTAGCTACCTGGAAGGAGGATTCATCCAAACAGGAAACTTTTGTGTTGTCTTTTCTCTTTTACTATTACTATCATTAAAATGAAGAGATTTGGGCTCTATTTATTGTAAGCTAGGATACTTACAAAAAATGATGAAAATCACTCATTTAGGTAGGGGCATGGATGTGATTAAATGTAATGAGAGCATAGAACATTATCCTAGTTATTGGAAAATAATAACACCCATCATGAAGAATATATCAACTATTGATTATCTGATAAAAGGTTTGAGCCAGATTGTGGGTGACTCTGAGGTCTGTAGAAAAAATCAAGCATTGCTCAGAATCCTATGAATAAATACTCCCTATTATATAATATCACTATATTCTGTGGGCCAATTCTTTCTCAATTAGCAAGTATATCCCACAACTTCATTCCTTACCCAAATGTTTTTCCCTTCTACAGTTTCATAAAATACTGTTGTTCAATTGATTTGGTCAGATAAGGTGTTACCTATGGGTGTCTATAAATTGATAAAACTGAAAAGGTCAGTGAATACTGTGAGAATTTCTCCAAACACCTCTCTGATGTTATTTAAGAAACTAGCCACTTCTCACATTATTTCACACACATTATTTGGAAAGACTTCTTGTTGCCAACTGTAAAAGGGTGGGATTCCCTTTTAACCATCCCTGCCTACCCTAATCTAGCCATAGCCATCCTGGGGCAATGAAAACAATGCCTGCTGCAATAGGATTCCTATCCTCTCCCCCAATGAGGTATAAAAAAATGCCTTTTGCTCCAATACCTACTGTGACTAAGGTTAGAGTTTGCCCTCTGATCTCCCAAGGGAACAATAGGCTTCTGCTTCCTTATACAATTTGAAGTCCTGACTCTGTTTCCTAGGTCCCAGGTGTCTAGAATAATTTGATTTCCAGGTGAATAAAATATGCCAGCTCTGAATCCAGGGAGAAGTTTGGACAGCTTTGTCCTCTCCTTTAGCCCTTTTAACTGGGGCTAGGCTCTGATTTGTTATATACTTTTCTAATATATGCATGTCTTCCTCAAAGATAATCTAGAGTCTCCATTCATCTTGGAAAGAATCTATGTGGCAAACTATCAATATGCACTCTTTAAATTAGACACTTCCCTACCATTAACCTTGACCTAGATCATGCCTGTTTTCCAGACTTTCTTGGACTTGGTTTATGTGAACCCTAGACCCTGCCTTCACTAATTCTGAATTGGTCCAAGCTCATCCCCATTTCTCTAATAGATGCTACTAGCATGATCTATGGCAAGATCTGCACAATTTATCACATATATTTTTTTTATTTATCTAATCAATGTCTCTGTCTTTGAATTGTTGTAAACAGGATCTATAGAAGGCAAGGATCAAAGGACACAGAATTGTGTCTGAGTTCACAGCCATGTGTTCTTAGAAGCTGTGAAAACAGCCTTCGAAATGTCCCCATGGCTTGGCATTTTTCTGAAGAAGCAAAAGCCTCCTATGAATTTATGTAATCCATGCCAACTTTATTAGCTATGGGAATAAATTAAAAATAGTAGTCTTGTAGACCTTAGCAATGTAATCATAAGGTAGTCTGTTAGGGGGTTTCCTAGTTGAGGTTTCTCAAAAGCTGTCCCACAGACAAGAAATTGAATGCAAGTAGTTCATTCAGGAGATTATCTCAGGTAACACAAGAAAGGGAGTGGGAAAAATGAGACAGGGAAGGGAGAAAAGCCCAAAAAGATACATTAATGAGCAGGTACCAGTATGGATAAATGGCACTCAATTCTTCTGGGAGCCTTCTGAGGACTCTTGTACAATGTGCATCAGAATTGTCCAACTGAAGAACTGGGAACCCATTCCCTTTCCTTATTAGTTGAGGCTTGCCCCTATGGTCATCAATTCCTCGGCATTTCTGGCTGCCCAGCTTATGGGCCAGTGGTTCTCAACTTGGAGCTATTTTGCCCTCCACAGAATACTTGGCAAAGTCTGGAAACAATTTTGTTGTCATGACTGAGGGAGTGGTGCTACTGGCATCTAGTGGGTAGATTTCAGGGATATTGCTGAACATCCTACAATACAAAGGACCACCTCCTACAACAAAAAATTATTCAGCATAGAATGTCATTAGTGCCTAGGTTGATAAACCCTGCTATGGGTTAAGCACATTCCCTGGGTACAAAAGCAAGTCCTTAGGCAGAGAAGCAGAGATATGCAGGCTCATTGTCTCAGCATGCATATGCAGTGAACTATCCATTGAATCTGCTGGTGAATTCAGAGGTGGAACAAGGAGATTTGGAATGAGACTTCAACAGCTTCTGCCAGAATGGTTAAACACTATTTAATCTCTTCACTGTGTCCTTCATCAAGAATACCATAGAGGTTCAAGTTGATTGCATGAGATATAGATAATATTGACAACTTTGGGGAATATATTTATTTCCAAAGAATGTTGTATGCCTTCCAAACACTCTGCCAAGTCACACTATTTATTGAAATAATAGGAGGATAGGAAAACAGCAACCATGACAGCTGCCTTAGGACCCCCAAAGGTGATTCTTTCTCTCCTCATAAAAGCACATGGGTATATGAACACCATGATGCTATAGTATGTCATCTGGAGAGAGCATGATTTTCTTGAAATTGTCATTGTTATTAAAATATCAGTAAGTAGAGAATTCTGTACCCAAGGGTAAACTCACATTACAAAGTGTTTTTTTTTGTTTGTTTTTTTTGTGTGTGGGGAGCCTTGCTCAGCTCTTACAGTTATGCTGATGAAATGTTTTCTCTCTCTCAAGGAACTTATCATTTATACATTTTATTATAGTTCTTCATCTATGTGACTTATTTTCCCCACTAGATAGTGAGTTCCTTGAGAGCAAGTCATCTCTGAATTCTTCACCGTATACTACAGTATAATAAATGACACATAATTGTCATTAAATAAATAATTTCTAAATGAATGAACAAACACATGAATGAACAGTGATCATTTGGTATGTACATTGCTTAATTTTCAGAATTTTGGAATTTTATATGAAACTTTGGCCAAGCTTGCCTTCAGATTTTAGACAAGATGCCTGAGTATGCATTGCTAAGGTAGGGCAGACCATTTACTTTAAAATTCAGAGGTGAGGGTTGTCTTTTCCCCTTGCAAATATTTGTTCTGACCAAAAAATTAGAAAGGATTCTTTATAAGAAAATTGGTCATGGGAAACTTTAGGCCCATGGTGGGATAGGGTGATGTCACAGTATCAGAAAGAAGCAAAAATCCAAAGAAGGTTCAACTCATGAAAGTCCCTGGTTGCAATTCTTGACTCATGAATTCACTCAAGAAGTAATTATTAAGTGACAACTACTTGTCAGGCACTGCACCTTGTGCTGAATCCATGTGAGTGTTGAAAGAGTCCTTAGAATTCATTAATAGCAGCCTGCTCATTCATAAATAACCATGAGATCAAGTGGCAGAGCCAGTAATCCTATTAGGTCTTTTTCACCACACAGCATTGCTCTTCATCAGACTAACTCTCAAATGGGAGAGGTGTGACTTATGGTTAATTCTTGCATGTTGAACCAATCTTGCATCTTGGGATAATCCCACTTGGTTATGATGTATAATCCTTTTTATATGCTGCTGGATTTGGTATGCTAGTTTTTTGTTGACAATTTTTGTGTCTATATCCATAAGAGTTATGAGTCTTTGGTTTTCTTATGATGTCTTTCGGTTAGGGATCAGGGTAATGGTTGTTTCATAAAATTAGTTGGAAAGTAATCTCTCTTCTTGTATATTTTGGAGACTGTAAGATTGGTGTTAATACTTCTTTACACCTTTGATAGAACACATCATCTGGCCCTGGGATCTTCATTATAGGAAGGATTTTGAAAACTATTTCAAACTTTTTACTTGTTATGTCTATTTAGATTTTCTATTTTTTCTTGAGTCACTTTTGGTGCTTTGTGTCTTCCTAGAAACTTGACCATTTATTCTAGACTATCTAATTTTGGGGCAGACAACTTTTCATAGTATTCCCTTAAAATTCTTCTTGTTTAAGTAAGGTTGACCATTATTTAGCAATGATACTTCTTTCTGATTGTAATAATTTGAGGCTTCTTTTTTTTTTTTTTTTTGGTCTAGATGTACATTTGTTAATTTTGTTGGTATTTTCAAAGAACCAAATTTAAGTTTCATTGATATTCTGTATTGCTTTAATTTTCTCTAATTAATTTTGATTTTAAGAATTATTTTCTTTTTTCTGCTTGCTTTTGGGTTTAGTTTGCTGCTGTTTTTCTAGTTAAGTTACCATCTAGTTTTTTATTTTAGATCTTTCTCCATTTTTAATGTAGCTGTTTACAGATATAGATTTCTCTAAGCACTGCTTTTGATGCACCTCATAAGTTTTGATATGCTATGTTTTCATGTTCATTCATCTCAACATTTTTTCTAATGTCCCTTGTGATTTCTTTTTAGACCATTTGTTTTCTAGTAGTGTAATTTTTAATTTCCACAGATTTGTAAATTTCCTGAATTTTGCCCTGCTATTGATTTCCAATTTCATTCTATTTTGGTCATAGATGGCCTTACCTGGAGAATATTCCATGTACATGAAAAGAGTGTTTTCTAGATATCCTTTAGGACTAGTTGGTGTATAGTGTTGCTCAATTCATTTATTTCCTTGATGATCTTCTGAATTATTTTCTTAGTGGTTGTCCTGGGGATTAAAATTAACATTATAACTTATGGAGTTCAGGTTAATACTAACATAATTTAAATCAAAATCTAAAATGTCATTCCTATTTGCTCCACTCAACCCTCTGCATTGTGCTGTTGTTGCTATAAATTACATCTTAGTACATAGTACGCTCATCAACTCAGATTTATAATTATTGCTTTATGTAGTTGTCTTTTTTTTAAAAAAAAAACAAAAAACAGAGAGAGAGAGAGAAAGAAAATACTTCTCCCAGTATTTTCATATTTATCTGTACTAATCTCTTCTTCAGGATTTATCCATATAATGAGTTTAGAGAATATCTTCAGGCCAAAGCATAGGGGCTTCCTTGGTCCTTTCTGCCTGTGTGTCTTATCTTGGACATGTGTATGTGGCTCTAATTCTCCCATTTACATGGATACAAATGTCCCCTTTTCCTTAGGAAACAGTTTCTTTATGGTCCCAGGTACTGCATTGTATGTCCTACAGATAGCACTCTCTTGCCCCAGGCAGCACAACTTGAATGATCTCCCAGGCTTTCTGTAGGAGGCTCTGTGAGCTGCCTTCTACATGCAGGTAAGTTCCCTCAGGCCACTACCTAACAGACTGGGTTGGACAGGCAATCTCACAGTATCTGCTAGGATTACTCTGCTCACTCACAGTATGTGCATAAGTGTTATTTTGCTCCACACCAAGCCAGTGAGGGCTGGGCTGAGGCAAGTTAGAATGCCACAGAAGCCTGATTATAGGTAACCTTATCTTGATTCAGCACTCACCCTTTGAACCTTTAACCTTTTAACCTTTTTCTGGAGCTTTGAGAAGGAAGTTCCTGCCAGGTTTTGTTGGTTGTTCAAAGCATTAGTGGGAGGATGGAATCCTGAAGCATCTCACCTCTGCCATTTTGATCTGGGTGGGGCTTCCCCAGTGATTCTTACTCTTAACCTTTAATAGCTAATGCAGTTCTCTTTTCTAAAATCAACATATTCTGTGACTTTAAAGTCTTATTTTTAATATTAATTTTATGGATTTATTAATTTATTTACTTTAAATTAGTAAAGTAATATGGAGTTAAAGTTTGGACACCAAACCTAGAATATACTTTGTAATATCATTCCATCTTTGTGTTAACACATACAAATCCACTAATAAGTCTGTTTTAAAATTAGTTTTAATTAAAATCCACTATTAGTTTTAAAATATGATTTTATGTTATAACTGCCTTCAATAGGATTCAGCTCTCAACTTAATTACTCAGTATTTTAAAAAGAGAGATAGGAAATATTTATAAATGGAAAACATTGTTCTATATGAGCAAAGCTCCCCTATAGTTTTTTTTTTTTTGAATTGAGTTTTATTAAGATATGTTCACATGCCATACAATCATCCATGGTGTGCAATCAACTGTTCACAGTACCATCTTATAGCTGTGCATACATCACCCCAATCTATTTTGAACATTTTCCTTACACCAGAAAGAATCAAAATCAGAATAAAAAAACAAAAATAAAAAAAGAACACCCAAATCACACCCCCCCCATCCCACCCTATTTTTCATTTAGGATTTGTCCCCATTTTTCTACTCATCCATCCATACACTGGATAAAGGGAGTGTGATCCACAAGGTTTTCACAATCGCACTGTCACCCATTGTAAGCTACATTGCTATACAATTGTCTTCAAGAGTCAAGGCTACTGGGTTGGAGTTTGGTAATTTCAGGTATTTACTTCTGGCTATTCCAATATATTAAAATCTAAAAACTGTTACCTATACAGTGCATAAGAATATCCACCAGAGTGACCACTCTACTCCATTTGAAATCTCTCAGCCACTGAAACTTTATTTCATTTCATTTCACATCCCCATTTTGGTCAAGAAGATGTTCTCAAACCTAAGGTGCTGGGTCCAGATTCATCCCCGGGAGTCACATACTGCATTGCCAGAGAGATTTACACCCCTGGGAGTTAGGTCCCATGTAGGGGGGGAGGGCAGTGAGATCACCAGCCAAGTTGGCCTAGTTAGAGAGAGAGGGCCACATCTGAGCAACAAAGAGGCACTCAGGGGGAGATTCTTAGGCACAGTTATAAGCAGGTTTAGCTTCTCACAGCAACAAGCTTCATAGGGACCAGCCCCAAGACAGAGGTCTCAGCACATCAAGCCATCAGTCCCCAATGTTTGTGAGAACATCAGCAACAATCCAGGTGAGAAGTCCAACACCTCTGCATTCTCCCCCAACTCTTCAGGGGGGCCCTGAATATATATTTTTATTCTCCAACCAAATTACTTTAGGATGTGTTGCTATTTCATTCTAATCTATACAGACTTACCATAGCTCACTTCCTATTCAAAGTTCCATGTAATTGTAGTGTAGTTCCATGTAATTGAAGAAACTGACTGTAGAAGTTATATTGTTAGAAAATATAGATCCTACACCAAATAAACATATCTTCCCTTGGTCTCTAATGGGAGTTGAAGTTTGAACACAATCAGTTTCAACCTTTACCATTTGGCCCTATTTGCTCTAGTCTTAACCAGATCTGCTTTATTCATTTCTCTAATTGAAGCCTGGGCTCTATTTCAGCTTTTTTTTTAAACAGTTGCTGGATGCGTTAATACTGATATTCGAATCTGCCGAGCTCTAGCTCTGAGTTTCAGGTGTAACACAGATACCCAATGTTCCAGAGACCAATCAGGTTATACATTAAGGGATCAAAAGCTCAGTGTTTGGAGATACCCATTAGAATTCAGGAATAGATTTGACTGCTGTAAGAGCTTACAATCTAGGGACCATTACAATAATCTTTTCCCTGTTAGGCTGTGAGCTAAGATTTAATTCTGAGTTTACACATTGTAGTTAGTCCATATTGGTGAGGCATTATAGTGTTTGCTTTGGTTTCTGGTGTATGTCACTCAACATGCTGTCTACAGGATCCATTCACCTTGTTGCATGTCTCAAAGCTTCATTCCTTCTCGTAGCTGCTCAGTATTCCATTGTATGCATACACCACAGTTCACCATTCTGTTCCTCAGTCATTGTATCTTAGGCCACCTCCACCCATTGCGAATCATGAATACTGCCTCCATAAACACCAATGTACAAATGTCCATTCATGTCTCTGCTCTCAGATCTTCCAAATACATGCCCCATAATCAGGTTGTAGGACCTTATGGCCCCACATATTGAGCTTCTTATGGAGCCACCACAGTGACCTCCAGAAAGGCTACACCATTCTGCCTCATCATCAATAGTAAATAGGTACATCCCTCTCTCCATGTTCTCTCCAGCACTTCTACCTCTATTTATATTTTTTCCTACAATGTTATAGAGAGATATTCACATAACATATAACCATCCATGGTGTACAATCAATTGTTCATGCCATCATCACATAGTTGTACATTTATCACCACAGTCAGCATTTGAACATATTGATTATGATGAAAGTGTTTTTTTGGTGAATAATAAAAAAGATAATAAAAATACAGTCATACAATATAATATAATAGTAAGGAAAGAAAACAACACCACCACCAAGAATTCCACATCCCTCCACCATATCCCACTCTTATTCATATTTAAATTTGGTATATTGCCTTTGTTACATTTAACGGAAGCATATTGGAATGTTACTGTTGACCATAGACTCCACTTTGCTTTGATTATTTTTTTTTTCCAAAATACCATCCCTTTTTCAACACTCTGCATATTTGACATTCATTTGTTCTCCCACATGTGAGAACATTTTTATATTTGTACATTTAGCAACAGTCACCGGACATTCCAATTTTTGCCAAGTTATACATCCCAGTCTTCATCATCTATATTGACCTCTGGTGTCATTCATTCCCCTACCCCAACTCTTTCAGCTTTACCCACAGACATATTTGTACCATTACACACTATTATGCTATCTATTTCTGGATCTATACAATCAATCTTGTTGAACATTTCTGTAGTCCTTCAGCATCATATGCCTGATCTCTACCCTCTTTCTATCTCTTGGTAGCCTGTGTTATCAGATTTTAACTCTCAGACTTTGCTCATTAATGTTAGTTCATATTACTGAGACCATACAGTATTTGTCCTTTTGTTTCTGGCTAACTTCAATCAACATAATGTCCTCAAGGTTCATCCATGTTATTATATGTTCCATGTCTGTCTTCTGTCTTACAGCTGCATAATATTCCATCATGTGTATATACTACAGTTTGTTTATCCACTCGTCCATTGATGGACATATGGGCTACTTCCATCTCTTGGTAATTGTGAATAATGCTGCAATAAACATCGGTTTACTATTGTCCATTTGTGTCTTAGCTTTCAGTTCCTTTGAGTATATTCCTAGCAATGGAATAGCTGGGTCATATGGCAGATCTATATTTAGCTTCCTGAGGAACCTCCACACTGTCTTCCAGAGTGGTTGCACCATTCTATATTCCCACCAGCATTGAATAAGTGTGCCTCCTTCTCCACATCCTCTCCAGCACTTGTCATTTTCTGTTTTTTGGATAATGGCTATTCTGGTAGGTGTGAGATGGTATCTCATTGTGGTTTTGATTTACATTTCCCTAATAGCCAGTGAAGTTGAGCATTTTTTCATATGTTTTTGAGCAATTTGTATTTCCTCTTCAGAAAAGTGTCTGTGTCTTTTGCCCATTTTTTAATTGGGTTTTTTGTCTTTCTGTTATTGAGTTGTAGGATTGATTTATATATAAGGGGTATTAAATTCTTATCTGATATCTGGTTTCCAAATATTTTGTCCCATTGTGTAGGCTGACTTTTTACTTTTCTAACACAGTCCTTTGATGTACAGAAGTGTTTGATTTTGAGGAGATCCCATTTGTCTATTTGTTCTTTGGTTGCTCGCGCTTTGGGTGTAAGGTCTAGGGAAACACCTCCTATCACAAGATCTTTAAGATAGTGCCCTACATTTTCTTCTAAGAGTCTTATGGCCTTACTGCTTATGTTTAAGTCTTTGATCCAATTAGAGTTAACTTTTGTATAAGGTGTGAGTTAGGAGTCCTCTTTCACTTTTTTGGAAATGGATATCTAGTTCCCCAAACACCATTTATTGAAGAGGTTGCTCTGTCCCAGTTGATTTGGCTTGATTGACTTATCAAAGACCAATTGTCCATAGATGCAAGAGTCTATTTCTGAAAACTCAATAAGATTCCATTTGTTGGTATCTCTGTCCTTATGCCAGTATCATGCTATTTTGAGTATTGTAGCTTTGTAATATGCTTCAAAGTCAGGTAGTGTGAGACCTCCCACTTTACCCCTGTTTCTCAAGATATTTTTGGCTATTCAGGGCACCTTGTCCTTCCAAATAAATTTGGTTATTGGTTTTTTCTATTTCTGCAAAGTAGTTTGTTGGGATTTTAATTGGAATTTCAATGAATCTATAAAACAGTTTAGGTAGAGTTGACATCTTAATTATAGTTTGTCTTCCAATCCAAGAACACAGTATGTTCTTCCATTTTTTTATGTCCTGTTTGATTTCTTTTAGCAGTTTCTTGTAATTTTCTTTGTATAGGTCTTTTGTGTCGTTCATTAAGTTTATCCCTAAATACTTGATTCTTTTGGTTGCTATTGTAAATGGAATTTTTTTAAATTTATTCCTCTTGTTGCACATTACTTGTGTGTAAGAACACTACAGATTTTTGTGTGTTGAACTTGTAGCCTGCCACTTTACTGTATTCATTGATTAGCTCTAATAGCTTTGCTGTAGATTTTTCTGGATTTTCTACATACAGAATCACATCATCTGCAAACAGTGAAAGTTTTACTCCTTCCTCTCCAGTTTGGATTCCTTTTATTTCTTTTTCTTGTCTGATTGCTCTAGCTAGAACTTCCAGCACAATGTTGAATAACAATGGTGACAGTGGGCATCCCTGTCTTGTTCCTGATCTTAGAGGGAAAGCTTTCAGTCTCTCCCCATTTAGTACAATGTTAGCTGTGGCTTTTACTTTTATTGCCTTTCTCATATTGAGAAATTTCCCTTCTATTCCTATCCATTGAAGTGTTTTCATCAAGAAAGGATGTTGAATTTTGTGAAATGCCTTTTCTGCATCTATTGAGATGATCATGTGGTTCTTTTGCTTTGATTTATTGATGTGGTGTATTACATTAATTGATTTTCTTATGTTGAACCAGGCTTGCATACCTGGAATATACCCCACTTGGTCGTGGTGTATAATTCTTTTAATGTACTGCTGGATTCGATTTGCAAGTATTTTGTTGAGGATTTTTACATCTATATTCATTAATTCATCTATATTTTATTAATATATAGTGTCCTTTTTTGTCTCTTTTAATTGTGATTGGTTTGTTGAGGTCATCTGTTTCGTCTCAGGTCAATGTTGGTTGTTTATGCTTTTCTAGGGAGTTGTCGATTTCATGTAAGTTGTCCAGTTTATTAGTGTATAGTTGCTCATAGTATCTTCTCATTATCTCCTTTATTTCTGCAGGGTCAGTAGTTATGTTTCCTTTCCCAATTCTGATTGCATTTATTTGCATTGGCACTCTTTCTCTCTCTCTCTTTTTTTTTTTGTTAGCCTAGCTAGGTGTCAATCAATTTTGTTGATTTTCTCGAAGAACCAGCTTCTGGTTTTGTTGATTCTCTCTATTGTTTTCCTATTCTCAGTTTCATTTATTTCTGCTCTAATCTTTGTTATTTCTTTCCTTCTGTTTGCTTTGGGATTTATTTGCTGTTTTTTATCTAGCTCCTCCAGGTGAACAGTTAATTCTTCAATTCTTGCTCTCTCTTCTAATATAGGCATTTAAGGCAATAAATTTCTCTCTCAGTACCGCCTTTGCTGCATCCCATAAGTTTTGAAAACACATTGTGTTTTCATTGTCATTTGCCTCAAGGTGTTTACTAATTTCTCTTGTAATTTCTTCCTTTACCCACTGGTTTTCTAACAGCGTGTTGTTTAGTCTCCATATATTTGTGAATTTTTCAGTCTTCTGCCTGTTATTTATTTCCAACTTCATTCCATTATGATCTGAGATAGTGTTTTTTATAATATCAATATTTTTAAATGTGTTGAGGCTTGCTTTTTGACCCAGCATGTGGTCTATTCTAGAAAATGTTCCATAAGCATGCAAGAAGAATGTGTATCCTGCTGTTGTGGGGTTTAGTGTTCTATGTCTGTCAAGTCTAGTTCATTTATCATACAATTCATCATCTCCATTTCCTAGTTGGTTCTCTGTCTAGATGTTCTATCCATTGATGAGAGCAGTGTATTGAATTCTCCAACTATTTTTGTGGAGTTATCTACTTCTCCTTTCAGTGCTCTCAGTGTCTGCCTCATGAATTTTGGGGCACTCTGGCTTGGTGCATAAATATTTATGATTGTTATGTTTTCTTGAGGAATTGACCCTTTTCTTAATATACAGTGTCCTTCTTTGACTCTTTTAATTGTTTCACTTTTGAAGTCTACTTTGTGTGATATTGATACAGCTACTCCAGCTTTTTTCTGGTTGTGTTTGCATGAAATATCTTTTTCCAACCTATCACTTTCAGCCTATTTTTGTCCTTGTGTCTAAGGTGAGTTTCTTGTAGACAGCATATAGATGGGTCCTGTTTTTTAATCCATTCTGCCAGTCTGTGTCTTTATATTGGGGGGTTTAATCCATTAACATTTAGTGTTATTACTGTAAGGGTAGTAATTTCTTCCATCATTTTGTCTTTTGGATTTTATATGTCATGTCTTATTTTTTCCTCTCTCTCTTTTTACCCTTCCTGATAATCTTCATTTCTACACTCTTCTCCAAACCTCTTTCTCCTGTCTTTTCCTATCAGCCTGTACCACACCCTTTAGTGTTTCCTGTAGCACTGGTCTCATATTCATGAACTCTCTCTGTGTCTGTTTGTCTGAGGATATATTGATCTCTCCCTCATTTTTGATGGACAGTTTTTCTGGATATAGAATTTTTGGTTGGCAGTTCTTCTCTTTCAGTATGTTAAATATATCATACCACTGTCTTCTCGCCTCCATGGTTTCTGCAGAGAAATCTGTACATAGTTTTACTGAGCTTCCCTTGTATGTGATGGATTGCTTTTCTCTTGCTGCTTTCAGAATTCTCCAGCTTTAACATTGGACAATCTTATCAGTAAGTGTCTTGGAGTACATCTTTTGGGGTCTATTCTGTTTGGGGTGCACTGTACTTCCTGAATCTCTAATTTTCTGTCTTTCATAGGAGTTGGGAAATTTTCCATGATTATTTCTTCTATTATTCTTTATGCCCCTTTCCCCTTCTCTTCTCCCTCTGGGACACCTGTAACATGTATGTTTGTGCATTTCATGTTGTCACTCAGCTCCCTAAGACCCTGCTCATATTTTTTCATTCTTTTCACCATCTGTCCCTGTTTGTGTGTGAATTCAGATATCTGGTCTTCCAATTCACTGATCCTTTCTTCTGCCTGTTCAAGTCTGTTGTATCCCTCCATTGTCTTTTTCATCTCCTCCATTATGCCCTTCATTCCCATAAGTTCTGCCATTTGTTTTTTAAAGTTTATGAATTCTCCTTTATGGTCATCCAGTGCCTTTCTTATATCCTTCATCTCTTTTGCTACATCTTCCCTCAGTTCATTGACTTGATTTTTGAATTGATTTAGCTTTGTTTGAACATCTCCAATTAGTTTTTCCTTCAGCTCATTTAATTGATTTAGCAATAATTGCTTCAACTCTTGTATCTCAGTTGAACTATTAGTTTGTTCCTTTGGCTGGTCCATATTTTCATGTTTCCTAGTATGGCTTGTTATCTTAAGCTATCTAGCCATCTGACTTTCTTGATTAGTTTATTCTGGAGCTTGTTTTCACTTTTTTTACCTAGGATTTTCTTGGTGGTTGGCTGTGTTCTCTAACTTTTGGTGTTTCGTTCAGCTTATTCTAGACCTTTAACTTAGATTGTTTAGTTGATCAGAGTTTTTCACCTCTTGTTTTTCTGTTTATTGCCCTGCCTCTATGCAGCCATTTTATGTGGTTATCTCCTCATATATTGCCAGCCCCAGTTAGGTTTTCCTACTCCAGAGAAGCCCAGGTCTCAGAGGAGGGTATGGAGTTTCCTTGAAAATGAGAACTTCCTGTGAGGCCTTTAGACTCTCTGTTGCTCCAATGCTGTCCAGCAGGCAGAACTTGCTAGCCAACAGTTCCCCCACCAGTGTATGGATGCGGGGAGCCTTTAGTTCTCCAGGTGACCCTGACCCTGTCAGGGACATGGCTGACTGAAGATAGCTAATGAATTCTAACACCTGGGATGTGAGTTCCCAAAAGGGCTGGGAAGTTATGGTGTTTAACAAATTTTCTCCACCATGTCTTGTTTGTCTCTCAGAGTTATCTTAGCTCTTCTCTTGCTTGAGCCCAAATTGCAATTCTTTGAGGGTTTCTGTGGTGGGTTTCTTAGAGTAATTGTTTTAGAAAAAGAGAAAAAAAAATTTAAAAAGGAGCTCCCAGTGTGGACTATTTACAGTCTTTGCAGATCTAATGAGCTATTGAAATGCTAAAAGACCAGGAGTTGAGGGTGATTAAGGAGCAATCAAGAAAGCAGAGAAGCTGGCTTTTCAGACAAGGGTTGTCCCTCCCTGGATTTGCATATGTGTCTGATTCTGTTTGAGCCCTGCCCTTCTCCATATTATGTTCACCTGACTTCAAAAAGTGTCTGTTTTTAATTTTGTTTTCTATTTTTTTGCTGTTTTGCTAGCCCTATCTCCTCTCTGCTGGGTTTACTGGTCCCAGTTTTTTCAGTGTCTGCCCTCAGTTTATCTATGGTTGCAGCTTTCATTCTCCCTCCTGGTTGCCAGCACAGATGGCCCCTCCTCCCTTGGGATTGTGCCTGGCAGGGAGGGACACAGGCCCCCTGGCTGGGAGAACTTACAGATTTTGCTGATCTCAGCTATTCCACATGTTTGTGAGTGTTGTATGAAGTTTGTACAATCTCAAATTCCTCTGCGGTGTATGGTCCACACAGTTCCTGGCTTTCTACTAACTGCCCTGGAGGAGTAACTACAACCTAGACCTCACCACTCCACCATCTTGCCCCACCTGTAGTTGTCTTTTAAATTAGCTATGACAAAAAAAGTTACCAAAACAAACAAAAAAATGCATTCATACTGACTTTAATGTTTATCAGCTTACTGGTGCTTTTTATTCCTTTGTGTCAGTTACAGTTATTCTCTAGTATCCTTTTATTTTAGCCTGAATTACTCTCTCTCGTGTTCCTTGTAGGGCAGGTCTGCTAGGGATTCTTTCAGCATTTGTTTATTTGGGAATATCTTAATTTCTCCTTCATTTTGGAAGGAGAGTTTTGCTAGATATAGTATTCTTGGATGTTACTTTTATTTTCTCTTTAAGCACTTTGAATAAGCCATTTCTCACCTTCTGGCCTCCATGACTTCTTCTGGTCTTCATGACTTCTCATGATAAATGAGCTGTTAATCAGTGCTCAGTATCTTTTGTATGTGATGAGTCACTCATCACTGCTACTTTCAAGAGTCTTTGTCTGTGGCTTTTGATAGTTGGATTATGATGTGTCTATGTGTGGATCTACTTATGTTTATCCTGTTTGAATTTTGTCGAGCTTCTTGGGTGTGTAGATGATTTTTTTTTCAGACTTGGGGAGTTTGGGCCATTATTTCTTCAAATATTCCTTTTTTTCCCTTTCTGTATGTTTTATCCTTTTGGGACTCCTATTATGTGTAAATTGGTTCACTTAATGGTGTCTGACAAGTCTCTGAGGATCTACTCATTTTTCTTCATTCTTTTTTCTTTCTATTCCTTAGACTGAATAATCTGAATCAACGTATCTTCAAGTTTACTGGTTTTTTCTTCTGCCTGTTCAAATCTCCTGTTGTTTCCCTCTAGAGAAGTTTTCATTCCAATTTTTGTATTTTTTAACTCCAGAATTTCCAATTTAGTTCTTTTTTATAAATTCTATCTCTTTATTCACCTTCTCTATTTTGTGAGGCATTTTTCTCATACTTTCCTTTAGTTCTTTAGTCACGGTTTCCAATAGTTTTTGAACATAAGTAAAATAGCTGATTTAAAATTGTGTAATAAGTATATCTGGGCTTCTTAAAGGGCAGTTTTTAATTAACTGATTTTCACTGTATGTAGACCATACTTTCTTGATGCTTTATATATCTCATAATTTTGGGCTGAAAAGTGGATATTTTAAATTATATAATGTGGCAACCATGAAAATCATAACTCACCTCTGCTCTCCAGGGCTTGTTTTGTTGCTGATTGTTGTAGCAGTTGTTGTTTGTTATTAACTTTTCTATATTAATTCTGTAAGTCTGTACTCTTTCTTGTGTGTTGCCACTGAAGTAACTACTTGCTTACCTTAGTGACCAGTGAATGACTGGACAAAGATTTCCTTAACTGCCTTGAATCAAAATATCAAGATACTTTTGTCTAGGGGTTCTATTATTGTGTTGGGCATGCCTTCAATTCTCAGCCAGAAAGTTAACAATTGCCTAACTGCTTGCACAGAACCTCAAAGTCATCTATAGGTGAGAGCTTAGGGCCTTCTCAGGTCTTTCTTTAGTGTGTGCACAGTCCTACACATGCATGTGACCCTCTAGATTTTGTGGAGTATGTCAAAACATTTCAAAGCCCCTATGGACATCTCATTCCCCAGTTTTTCCTTTTAAGCTTTTAAAAAAATCTACTGCTTGCTCCAACTTTTATCCACCATGTCAGGTAGCTGCAAAATTAAAACATTTCCCTGTAATTCCTGAAGGGAAAAGGCTTTTCACACTAAATAAGCTCTGAGTCAGTTCAAATACAGGCAGCCTTGAAGTGGGCTCTTCCAGGTAACTACCAAACAGATTAAATAATGACAATTCTTGAGACTTTCAAAAATCTCCAGCTTTGGAGCTCAGCAGATATGAATGTCAGTATTAGTGCATACAGCAACTGTTTAAAAAAAAGCTGAAAAAGAGCCCAGACTTCAATTAGTGATATGAATGAAGCAGATCTGGTTAAGACTAGGGCAAACCAGGCCAAAGGGTAAAGGTCGAAACTGACTGTGTTTTAAAACTTCAACTTCCATATGAGACCAAGGGAAGAGGTGTCTATTTGGTGCAGGATCTATATTTTCTAAACAGTATAACTCTATAGTCGGGTTGTTTGGATGCCACGATTGCATGGAGCTTTGAATAGGAAGTGAGATACGGTAGGTTAGTATAGGTTAGAGTGAAATAGTGACACTTCCCAAAGTAATTTGGGCAGAGAATAAAAAATATATTTACAGCCTCCACCACCCCCCACCCTGAGGAGCTGGGGGAAGGTGCACAAGTGTTGGACTTCCTCACCTGGACTGGTGTTGATGTTGTCACAAACTTTGGGACTGGTGGTTTGATGTGCTGAGCCCTCGATCATGGAACTTGCCCTTATGAAGCTTGTTACTGCAAAGGAGAGGCTAAACTTGCAGATAATTGTGCCTAAGAGTCTCCCCCTGAGTACCTCTTTGTTGCTCAGATGTGGCCCTCTCTCTCTCTGAGCCACCTTGGCAGGTGAACTCACTGCCCTTCCCCCTACGTGGGACCTGACTCCCAGGGGTGTAAATCTCCCTGGCAACGCAGGATATGACTCCTGGGGATGAATCTGGACCCGGCATCGTGGGATTGAGAATATCTTCTTGACCAAAAGGGGGATGCAAAATGAGATGAAATAGTTTCAGCGGCTGAGAGATTTCAAATGGAGTCGAGAGGTCACTCTGGTGGACATTCTTATGCACTATATAGATAACACCTCTTAGGTTTTAATGTATTGGAATAGCTAGAAGTAAATGCCTGAAACTACCGAACTCCAACCCAGCAGTCTGGACTCCTGAAGATGATTACATAATAATGTAGATTACAAGGGGTGACAGTGTGATTGTGAAAACCTTGTGGATCACACTCCCTTTATCTAGTGTATGGATGGATGAGTAGAAAAATGGGGATAAAAGCTAAATGACAAATAGGGTGGGATGGGGGGATGGTTTGGGTGTTTTTTCGCTTTTATTTTTTATTCTTCTGATTCTTTCTGATGTAAGGAAAATGTTCAGAAATAGATTGTGGTGATGAATGCATAATTATATGATTGTACCATGGATTATTGCATGGTATGTGAATATATTTCAATAAAACTGAATTAATAAAAAAAGTACTTTAAAAAGGAAAAAAAAATCTCCAGCTCTGTTCTGTTACCTCTGGTGGTGCGTGGCTGCACTGGAAATGTGGGTTGTTGTTTTTCAAAACTACAGTGGCACTGGTGAGTGGAGGGACTATTACAGATAAAAACACTACAAAGCTAAGTGCTTTTATTGAGATTCAGTTGTTTGTCTCCCTAGGTTGCTGTAAGCCTTTGGTTAATTTCCAGATTTGAAAATGTTAATTCTATTTTTTTTTCATATTTTCATCACTTTTATCAAGAACCACCTTTTTGGAGGTCCTTGCTCACTCATTTCATCTAAAGTCTTGGATTACCATGGAAAAGAAACCCATTAGTAAACTCCACCTGGCTGTTAACAGTTTGATGGAGGGATGAATTAAGTACAGCTCACAGAGGGTGGGGTGACATTAGGATGTCCATATGTATGAGCTGAAGTAGATGGGGTGCTAGGGTGTAGAGTCAAATACATAGCATCATGAGTCCTTGGAAGGGAATGACAAAACCATACATAGCAATTGCCCTGAGAGCTGCACCAATAGTCCTCTTCAAAGGTACTTTGTTTAAGCACTGGGATGGGTGAAGGAAGTCATCTCTCCAGAGACAAAGGTATTTCAGTGAATTCTGAAGGAAGACATCTCTGCAGAGACAGGGGTTATTCAGATGAATTTAAATCTCCCTTATAATTTACCCAGGCATCAAAAAGCTCTAAGAATATTATAATTACCTTCTCATGGAACTATTCTCAGAAAACTCCCAAGATTTTCTCTTAAAATTTGCTTTCTTAGCTGGAAATGCTTCTCAGTTGAGCCACTGATTACCCCCAATTCTTATCTTCCCAGAAAAATGGTCAGTTTCACTAAACATTCTAATTGTAACCTAAGACCTTCTCATGTTTATCAGTTGTCAGTGTCCCTTTGATAGGGGAGAGATGATTTTAATCCATGACCTGTATATTAAGTATCTTCTACACTTGTGAATCTTTGCATATTGTGTGTACAGGAGAGTTCTAATGTAGAACCGAAAAAATATCATGTCTATTTCACAGGTATATGGATTTCTAGTTTTCTTCATGTTATTCAAATTATGTCTTTAATATTGTAGTACTTCACATGACAACTAATTGTCATTTTAGAAATACAGATTCTGTAATAACACAGGTTACAAGACAGGTATGGAAGCAGCTAGAAGAGCAACTAATTTATGTAATAGTACTTAATATGACAGTGATGAAATACACTACTACTAATCATTTTTTCTGCCTTTACAATTTTATTTTTAATTACATGGAAAGATTGTTCAAATTATAAGAAAAATGAACAAAGCATACCTCTGAAGAAATCATGCCAAGAAGATAATTTTAGATATTTCTATCAGACATCAGTTCAGTTTGGGCAGAGATGGGAACATAAATAGCAACAATGTGTCTCCACTTTGTTTTAACATTGAAAATAATGGGGGAAAATGAAGTCATCAATCACTAAGTCTAATCAGAATAGTAAATTAATAACCTGCAAATAACTAAATGATATCATTGTCAGGGATCCCAAAGTAAATGATTCTCATTTCTACCAATGCTCAATTAATGTTATAGTGCTTGATAAAATATACTGTATGAATATATGGATGCCTCTTTTTGATATCATCCATGGTTTAACTGGCAGTTGCAAGCAAAACATTGTGGGACAGAAACAGTAATATTTTTGGCTTGTATTATGAAATTTAAAGTTGGCTATTTTTATGTAGCTACACACAACTTCAATGCTTCCTAGTAAAGTATGAAGGACTAGAAAAGGCACAACTTCTCATATTATAGGATTAAAAAAAGTCTTGTCTGTAGATTGCTTTGGTTTTATTGTAATCATCTGTTCTATTTTAAGATTTAATCATCTGGTAATGTACTTAATAGAGAGAAAAGCAGTTTTTAGTATAATGGCATTTACTGGCATATTGCTCTATTTTTCACAAAAGAAGATACTTAATCCTCCAGAGACTTGCTAGGCTGTTGCTAAAGCTGTAGAAACTTCAAGCAAACGTTAAGTGGTATACTATCTCCCAGATTACTTTTACTATGGTTTGTTATTCTTCTAATAAAGGCTGTAATTTAACTTATTTTTTTCACTCCATAGAGTACTATAACATTGTTACCTGTGATCATTGCTTGTATATAGGGTCAGTATACACAGATCTGAGTGAATACGCTATCTGATTCTGTTAAAAGTGTGGTGCTGATGTGCGTGTGTGTGTGGTGGAGGGGGTAAAGGGAAATTCCATACAATGTCATATAATTTTGTCCCATTTTCCTGACTGATTTTGCCATTTTATTTCACCACCTATCACGTTTGTATCCACTGTGTCCTAAGTACCACATATTTCAGAGAGAGAAGATAAATGAGCAAACTTTGGAAATGTAAAATCAAATGAGGTTTGGGAAATGAATTCAAATAATTTATAAAATTACGCTATGCAGATAGGCTATCTGTTGATTAATCTATTATAAATGGTAAAAATCGTCATAATATACTGAAGGTCAGTCCCTCCCCATGTTGCATGTGTACAACTTCTAAAGAAACCAGTGAAGATTCTGTACAAATTTCAGGGTAAAATTTCTTTCTAAGTACTTTTTTTTGAACATGCTGCAAACAATTTGGTGGTGTTTCAAATAATAGTCATTTTATCCGTTTTGCAGTCGGCACATCACTGCATGTTTCAACGTGATTTTATTTCAAAACTCATTAAACCTAACAACAGAGTCTCCACAGTGCTTTTTCCACAGAGTGTGCAAAAGCAAATGAAACAGATATAAGCACTATTAGATAAATAATGACTGCAATTACCATGGTAAAATCCTTTTAAAAAGTTTTTGCCAAAAATAACCTCATGCACTGTTCATATAACATTTTTTGTCAAAAGATATATTTTCCAAAATAATACATACAATTCTCACTTAGAACTATATAATCAGCAATAAAATGGAAAAATAATTATTCTGATTTAACATATAGTCAACACTAAAGCAAAGATAACATATTTCACTCCAACCTGGACATTTTAGTCATCTTTTAGATGTTCCATTCATGCTCCTAAAAATTTGCATTTACAGAAATGCACAAAGTTCTTAAGTACAGCTCAAAATTTTTGTAGTAAAGAACTAAAATTGGTCATGTAAACTACAAGGCTAAAAATGCACCTAAACTCTTTGTAAAGATATATCTATATTTACTGCTTTCTAAAATGCTGAATTGTTTTATGTTAAAATATAGGTCTGACTTCTTGAAGGAAGAAACCATGTCAGCAATTTTACTGGACTTTGGGCAAATATGTTTGCATATTTCTATTCCTTTTCCCACTCAGTAACTATAATTACTTTCTCTGATATTTTCTTTAATACTAAACAATTGGATTTGAGTTAACTGAAACTTAAAACATATCTTTAAGATAAATCAATTTGCTCAGCTTTGAAGACAGACCCTCTTTAAACTTATTCTTTAACAAATGAATTGTTTTACATCTAGTGTGATAATATTGTAAGAATTTTCTCATATCTAATGATTATCTTTTGTTTTATTAATATGTGAAAAATACAGTTAATATTCAGTGATTTGGACCATAAAGAATTTAGCCCCCCTGCTTCCTTGGGTTCATTACTTAGTGACTGGTTTCTGGCCTGAATTGCCTGGATAATTGTTGTTTTTTGCTTTTTTTTTTCATGTTGAGTTCTTCCTTTAGCATCCAGAAACACTTGGTATTTAAAGGAATCACTTTATAGCAGTTCATACTTCTCAAAATAGAAGGAAAGTCACTAACACTAATTTCGCTTAACCTAAACAGGGACTATGTTAGATGAAACAATTAGCCACAAGCTGCCAAAGGGAGCTTTTACTTTTCAAATAAATCTAGTAGCCGTGTATGGATATAAAATACTCTGTATTTTTCAGAGATACATGGGATTTGTTTTTAAAGAACAGCAAGATGTCTTTATTTAAATAGAAACACAGAGTTTGTGATGTCACCCTATGTTGTAGCATTAGTTATATGTAAATGGAAAACTAAGCTGTGTTAAAGAACTTAGACAAATTTGAAAATATAGCCATAGGACAACCTATTTTAATGGGTTGAGATCTGGAAAATTCAGATAATCCAACAGGCTGTTCCCAATCCTCTGTTGGGAAACATTTAGACTTTTTGAGTAAAATACATGAAATATACTAAAAGTTAATTACCCAATGAATGTGATACTGCATTATAATTTGTGAAAGTAAAGCACCTATAGTTTTACATTTTAATGTAATATTAATTTTATAGGAATTTTTAAAGGTTTTTTTGTAAGTTTCCATGCTTTGACATAATTTTGCATATTAAACCTAAACTATGTGGCTTTTAAATTTTATAGAAGTTTAAATGCTTTGACTTACAGTTTTTACATACTAGAATCTGAACTGAAATGCAGCTTACCTAATTTTTAAAAATTTCCCAAGAATTAAACAAGAATAACTAACACTTAAAATTATATTATCTGCTTCTTACTAAAATAATAAGTTGGTTTATAATTTACACCAGTCTGAACTCTGAATAATATGGCAAGCCAAATAAGTGATTTCCTCACATTTAATTGCCTAGAATTCCAAGGTTCTTCAAGAACTGAAAAACGAATGTTTAGATATAGAATGATGGCCTTTTAATTAAAGTGTTGTCAGTGTATCCTAGTTAAAAGAAATTTTGAAAATCTGGAGATCCCAAAATCATATTCTCCACAATGCATTCATGGAAGCTTTATTTCCTAGAATGAGGCCACGTGTGATGACAACCCTACCTAACTCCAAAGAATTCTTCATTGCCAGAGTGCCTCATTATGGAATAGTGTCATTTTATCTTTTGGTAATATAAACAGTAATAAATTGACCCCAGACTTCCTTTTTTTTTTCTTTTGCATTTTATCACTGTGAGCACTGAAAGGCATAGTTTTAGTAAATAAGGAAAAGGTGGAAGAAAAATAGGAGGAATTTAAAAAATTGCTTTTCAGGCAAATTGACTAGATGACCCCTTATTGGAAAGCGTCAGGATTACCTACAATTTGTTATCTTTCCACACAGGTACCCTCCTTGACACAGTAAACAGGTAATGAATTTCATATAAATCTCTATTTATAGAATATTATATATAGTCCTCTGCATTTCTAAATCAGATAACCTCCCTAGCATGGTTTCTACTTTGGAAGATATACTATTTACTGAGGAGATGATGTCTTTTACTTTAAAAATAGATGTAGTGCTTTTACAAAAAGGTTTTTAAACTTAAAGACTATTATAATGTATACTTTTTCCACCTGTTGAGACTATCTGACAGCATTTCACCTGATAATAAATCTGGGAGAGTTGTGATAAGAATACAGTACTTATTTGGAATTCAATGCCTAAGCAACTATTGGTTTCTGAAAGCATTTAGTCCTCAAGTGTTCCAAAGCTATCCTTCAAATTACAAAAAACATAAAGAAAATACATTATGTAGAAATCCTTTTATTCAAGGAGGTCATATGTGAGGCTTAAAGAAAATTATTTTTAATCCTCTTTATTCAAAGAGTACATACTCAGATTGACTATTTAATTTGATGGGGGGGTCATCTGTACAAACTTTTAAAACAGAAATTTAAAATGCCAATGGCTACCTAATACCAGCCTTTATTTTAAAGAAGCATCTTGGAAGTGAATACTACAAATATACTGGAATTCTTTTTTTTAACTGAATTTGCAAGAATATACTATTTTTTGTCTTTCCTTCTGAAATTGAAGATCCGTTCTCTATATGAAAGTTCTGCTTATGTTGTTTTCCTATAATTAAAAGAAACTGCTGAATAAAATACTAATACCACTTTCTACTGTCATTTTCAAGGAGACCAGTCTCCCTCACTGATATCTCCAGGGCTGTACTTATGCTAAAACAAGAATTCAGTCCTAGGCTTCTGGGGTTTCTAGTTCAGCCATACTAGACTGGACTATGTCTATTTATAATATCAAGTGGATTACTTGTTAGCATTTTAGAGAATGGTTTGAATTCTACCAGCAGTTCACAATGTATAACAAGTGAATCACTAAAAATCACCAGGAAACTACTTGGATAGAATTTAACAGGGTTATTTGATTAATCACTTAATTTATGGCCCTAAGAGAAAATTTTGCAGGGAGAGCCCTCTCAAGCCACCTCCCTTTTAAAAAGGCCATTGAATTAGGCATATATAGGAGTTAATTTCTTGGCCCCTTGATACTGAAAGATATATCTATATGGTATTCTTTATGTTAGGGAGGTTATGTTTTCTGAGGGGGCCATAAAAAGCACATGTACAAAAACTTCATCTATACATTACATGTTTCTCTTTCAAAGGCTAAATCTAAACAAAAATCCATGTAACACTACATTAGATACAATTCTGTGAAAACATCACATTCCCCTGTATTAAAGCACAACAAACCAAAAACGTGAGTATTGAGCTTAAAGATCACTAGCTACATGTAAAATTGGTTTCCAGATAGCATACTCTAAATGTGAGGTTTTCCTTCAAAGTCATCAAAACTTTCATTTTTGTTAATAATGTACTTGAGAGAAATACACTGACATGTCAACAAATTCACTACCTCCAGTTATAACTGAAGAAACATTTGTAAAATGGAGCAGATCATCTATTTATACAATTTCCAATACTTATTACATAGATTATATCATTATAACATATAGCATATAACCACAAAAAGGACAGCAGAACTGAAAACCAAATATCTTTAGATGTATTTTCTTCTATAATGGTAAAAAAGATGAATCCCAGAGCTGGATAAAATGTTGGGTTTTATGCCCTACCAAAATGGTCTTCATAAGAAATGTTTACCAAATCGTAGTCCCATGTACTTCACAATACTGCTTTAATGTTAATTTACAGAGTAAATTATATTTTTAAATCCTGTGAATATAACTGCTGTATTCTTAGATCAATATTACTTTGAAAAACATTATGAGCTAAAACATCAACAATTTTCTCAATTATATACTTTAACATCTCATATTTTAAAAGTTGAATGATTACCTCCACATAATAGATCCACTGAATGGAGTTTTTATCATACCTGAGGCATTTTTCATACTGATATCTTTGTCAATGCCTAAAACTAAAATGTAGCTTTAGAAACAAATTTTTAAAAATTCTTTAATTTGGATGAATTTTGATAGGGCCTTGTTGACTTAAGAAAACAGGATGCTTTCCTTATTTTTTAGAGACATTCATAACTGTTCTAGCTCTGACATTTTGTCTTTAATTTAATTGGGCTATATCCCAAGTAAAACTAACTTAATTCTATTTTTTAAATTTTACTAAATTGGATATCAGTCACGATTGGAAAGATATATCTGAATTTAAAAGTTACAAATATCCTACTAGTGCAATTTTGATTAAAAGGTGTGAATATTTGTGAAATACAAGGATATTCTGGTTTAAAAAATTATACCCTGTAGCTGGCACCAAATTTGCCCCCACTAATATGAATGCTAGAACTGTATCAAAAAGGCTATTTTCTTTTTTGGTTTTGGTTAGGTTTTTGGAGGAGGAAAAAAACATCTCAAACCAAGACCGAGAAAATGGTCATAGGTTGAAATAGGCAAAGATAACACGGTTTCTCTCTTGTAATGGAATGGCATATACTCTAGTGCCAGATTTTTTGTGTCAATAGCATGAAAGTAGAGAGAGAAAAAGCTATACCATCCCCATTCAACAGGTCTGGGTTTTCTCTTCAGAAAATCATAGACGCAAATTCTGTGCTGTTTTACTACAATGGAAAGTCATGCTTGAAAGGTGAGGAGGAGGTATGTAGCTTTCAGACCATCCCTCCAGCAGGATTTTGCCTTGTAGGTAAGAAGCTGTTCAAATTCCCAAATAGGACCAAAGAAAACTAAAGAGGCATACAGGGATAAAATGTTTCCCAATAGTTACAGCACTCTGCTTTTCAGTGTAAAATACTATTATGGAAAATACTGAACCTACAGTATCATAGTTTTCCTATATGTCCTTGTGGGATTGCTTTTTGGTACTGATAATATAGCATATATTCCTTCATTTTTATTTACAAGTACTCTAATTAATTGAAAACTAGAGTGTACATATGGCAGAAAGAAAGAGCAATCACTTTTAGCCAACACAATATGTAGATTACTGCATTTTCTCTTTAATATAATATTTATAAATGCTTTATTTGTCCCAAGGAAGGAGGTAAGTCCATATGTTTTAAAGCCTCAGGGTTCTGTGAGATATATATATATATATATATATATATATATATATATATATGTAAAAAATATATATATTCTATATATATAGTTCTATAAAAATATACTGATGGAAGTTGTACTGTAGTATAAAAATATCAGAAATAATGGTACTTGAAAATGCCATATCTAATGCACTTTTTGTGTCCAAGTTTATAATACGAGCAGACAAGTTTAACACGGTCTGTGATAAATTCTCAATACGGCTGTCAGGTCACGTTGTGATAGAAAAATTTGTGATGGTCAATGAAAATTGAGATGGAAACTTATAAAAAATTCAGAAGCAAGTTAAAATACTGAAGTTTTCTGATGGCCTTATCTATATTCATTCAGGGTAGCTCCCCTCTGTCACCTCAGATAACATTGGCCATGGATTATTTTCTTCATTACAGGAAGGAAATTTTTAATCCCACTGGTAAATTTGCTAATAACATATTTGATGCAATGAGTAGATATTCAGATACCTGGTAAACAAATGCAACTGCTGAATAAATTATAGTGTTATACAAAACCTCAGATGGGTGGCACTTGAGTGGCATGTCTTTGGTAAAGACAAATGTTTATTTTAAATGCTTAATTTAGTGATAATGAAAATATTTTCACTAACATTGAATATTTCCAGAAATATTAAAATGTTGGTCAAATGAGTCATAAAAATGGTAAATGCTATGGTTAAAAACCCTGTTTTTTCTTGTTTACCATTTAGAGTTCCTTTTTTAAGAGATGATAATAGAAAGCTTTCACATTCAGAGTTGGTCATTTTCATTCTTTTGAAATTATTTAGGGGAAAAAAATTAAGAAACCTGCATAACTGGTTACAGTATTGGTTATACAGCTGGATACTATTTTTCAGATCTACAAATTAAACTAAATGTCTTATTTGATAGTGAAGAAATGACTAATGCCCAGTGTTTTCCAGAACCAACTTTTTCAGTGTTCCTTCAAACTATGGCAGGATTTTGTATTCAATGCATTTTACCAGGGTTTTAATATCTTCTGAATTTGTCTTTGAAATTAGGCATTTCTGTTAAATACTGAAAATTCATCAATGCTGTTATGCACTAGAAAAACTGAAGTGAAGGTAACAGAGATATCGACTGAATATAAACATTACTGGCACTTGTCTTCACTGCACCTCTGGATTTTAAAATATGAATCTGTTCTTTTATGTTTTAATAAAAGGTGCAAGTATCTCTAATGTATTTGTCACAGCAAATTTGGAAGTCATTATAATTAGCAAGATTTGAAAATCATTTTAAGTGCTCCATGATATTTGAAAGTCATAACTAATCAATAACATTTGAAAATAATTTAAAATGGTCAGTTTACAGATGATATTCCATTTACTATGATGGTATGTACTGTAATTGACGGAAAATAGTTGGCAACTTCACAAAAATAAAAATAGATTTTGAATTTTATGAAAATTGGAAACTTGCTTTAAGAGGTGTTTAATTAAAGCAAAGTCTCTGTTGCATGTGTGTGTTTCACACCATACCATTTGGCACATGAGAGTGCAGTGGGTGGTATGGCTGGAAGAAAATGGGTGGTGGTCCAGATGTTACATAATAAGTAGGATAACTTCCTTCAGCAGAAAAGTATGCAGTAGGCTGATAAAAGCAAACTACATTGTCTGTATTCGGGAGGATATTCTGTTCTCCAAGTACTTTTAAAGCCATTAGGGTGATCATGTTGAGAGTCTGTCTTCTTTCATCACTCATGAGGCAAACAGTGCTTTCATTCACAACTCCACGCAAAGTCATAAGGTAGTCATACTTGCTCTTTTCTTCACCTATGAAATGGTTGTGGAGGTACGATTCAATCTTCTTTTGCTGTTCTGCTATATCAGGAAAATCAATGAAGAATCTGGAACACATATAACGTTCCAGGGTCTTGATTTCCACTTCACAAGCTGGCTTGAAGTCACGAACCAGCAAATTGCTATACTTCAGAAGGCCACCACCTCTGATCTCTTCTGGTTTTCTGGTAGATATAAGCTTGTATTTTAAATGTGTCATTGCTTCTTGGAAGTCTCCATACATACTTTCAGCTACAACAACAGGATAAGATTCTTCGACAAGCTTAGCACTTTTATCACTACAGAAATCTAACATGTAATCCAAAATGATTTGAAAGGAATCAACACTGAATTCAAATTGTCGTCTGAGTGAATTCACAAATTTTAGTTCTACATTCTTCCCAGTGTTATTTGAAAGAGAGATGAGACTCCAACGATCATGCTTATTGCAAACTTTGACCATCTTCTGTACATAAGCCTCTTTCATGGTCTTTAGGGTGATCTTTTCCTTTTTTACACCTTTTGGTAAAAAGTCGAGTAGACAACCTAGAACTGCATCCTTAACAACTTGAAATTTTTGATCACTTGAAAGTTCAACAAAAAAAATAACATTCAGATCTTTATAGCTGATTCCATTATGGCTTGCAAGTATGTAACTTGCTGTGGAATCATTCAATCGGGTATCTTTAACAATAATTCCTTGCTTTGTGAGTTGATATTTCACAATATGAACGATATCTTTTGGTTTTACCTCCAATGTGGGGAAATTCCCCCTTCCATGAATTGGAATTACTTCATCTAACACTTTATCCAGGGTAATAACTTGATCCCAAGTGAGATTGCTGAATCTGCTTTCAGACATTGTGAAATCAGTAGATCAACTAGAATTCAAGCAAAATTTTGAGAGCAAATGTTAACATTTAAAAATCAATATTATACCTAAAGCACATGAAATAGTTAACTAAAAAGAGATTTATCCTCAACAAAAAACAACCTAAAACTAGAAAGCAAATTACCAATGTATCCAATCATGTTTAGGTCTAGAAGTTAAATAAAAGCCACAATGATTACATCAAAAGTTTTAAATACATTGGTGCATGCAAACCTAGATATTCTCACGGATTTGTTGGAATTGTAATAAGTGTAATGTTTATGTAATAAGTGAGATAATCATAATATATTCACTAAGGTTAATGGTCATGAATTTAAATGATACCAGATAGAATGTCTGTTTGTGTTCCTATAACCACATTCAGCTGCCTGGTTGCAGACATTTCTTTGACAAGCAGAAATCAGGATTTTTGGAGTGTGCAGAAATTGGATTTAAGTGGAGGTGGAATTTTTTCCAGGCAAATATGAAAGGGAAAAAGGAGAAAAAATGTGGAGACAGTATTCAAGTAAATGATTATAATGATAGACTATGAATTTCTAAGCTACGTAAGGAAGGAAATGAGAACTCAGCAGATTAAGGAACAGTGAAAAGGAGTTAGAATCAATGGACTGAATGACATACCATTTTAAACTAATATAGAGGATCTTTAATACAAAAGCATCAAAGCATCCCATATTCGTTATTCAATTTCATATA
Source organism: Choloepus didactylus (assembly GCF_015220235.1). Taxonomy (NCBI): domain Eukaryota; kingdom Metazoa; phylum Chordata; class Mammalia; order Pilosa; family Megalonychidae; genus Choloepus; species Choloepus didactylus. The sequence continues at coordinate 89,733,309 of NC_051334.1, read as the reverse complement.
TATTACTGATCTCATTCTACAGAGTATCACTGAAACCCTCTATTAGACTATGAATTCTTTGAATTATTGATAGGATAGTATCTATTTCATCACCTCTTCTATGTGCCCAGTAGCCGTTTAAGAAATATTGGTTGAATGAAATAAGGAATGTCACTTTAAAATGAAAAAAAAAAAACAGAATTACTACATTTGTCCCCCAAATGAGAGCAAGAATATATACAATAACCTAAAATTTCTGACTTTTAAAAATGTTTTCTGTAGATGTGCAATATGAAATGCTCAGAAAATTTTATAATTGGGGGGTCTCATGAAACTGAAATTTTAAAATGTTTAAAAACACTATAAATGTAATTGTACATCACGACACTATTATGGATTTAGGTACAGTCACAGTGATTACATGGGTTTTCAAATACTCTATTATGCTGTCTAGGAAAGTAAATAGTTTATCATGGACATAGCTTTGAGGTTAGGTGTTATTTCCTGAATACCAGAAATGCAAACTGTATGAAGCTTGAGGCAAATTTGTGTAGATAACATTAATATTTTGCCCATTCAGGGAGCTCTCAGAACAGAATATGAATATTTAGAATTTAATGTTGTGCATTGCCATAATAGGGCTAGAATAAATGGAATAATTCTATTTGATATTTGTACAATGGAACTGATAGTCCAAGTATTTTGTGAAAGGCCAATTAATAAATGGTAGATTTGTGTCAGTGAAAATATAAACCAATCATATTGTTTATCAACTTGTAATTCCCATGAATATGTATTAAAGAGTTAACATTTATTTTTATGATATGATGAAATGGCCTACATAATGGGTTGCTTGTTTTCAGTCACATCAATTATTAATGTTCTTCCAGTTTGATTAGCTATGTGAATATCCAAATCAGTCTTAAATATGAAGGGGCTGAACTGACTACACATTATTCTTTTGGATTTCAGACACTCATCCATCAAGTTAAATCATCTATATAGTCTCTTTAGGGCATTGGAAAGAGTGAGATGCTACATGCAGTAATAAAATATGCAGTAAGAACTGGCAAGTCTATTTTCTAGTTTATTTTCCTGAAATTATCACTAAACTGTTTGAAATTAGCAAAGTATGCCATGCTCAAATTCTCCATCTGGAAAAGCAATAATTTATGACATTAGCTGGTATCATGCAAAGGCTAGGAAACTCAATAACTTACCTAAGAAATATTTTAGAAATAGCAAACATAAACAATGTAATTTTAATTGATAATAAATTGCAAATTTCCTTTGTCAATAATTGTGAAAATTTAAAAATTTAATGGCCTGATTATTCCAGGTCTACAATTCCCACATAAATCTAGACCTCTAAATATCTACAATCTGAAAATAAAGCAGATAGTTCATGCTGGTATATTCAGATTCTTGAAATTACCTAATTCTTTTTCATATAGAAGCTTCCAGGATGTTCAGGAGCCAATGAAGTCATCCAAAGACATTATCAAATTAACTAATTTCCAAAATTGAGGAATTCTTGAAAAAGTGTCTCTCAAACCAAGAGATAGCAAGTACAACTTAATGTCTTGGATCTGCTCAAAGATATTAGAGAAGGAAGCAGGGGACTGAATTTTGTTTTCTGGGCAGAATCAGAGGGAGTTCTTACAAAGACAAGAAAGAAGTTCAAAATTTAACTTCACTTTACACCATCTAACTAACAGGAAAACTAATCATAAATATGCAACAAACCAGTTGCCATTTGATTACCTACGTTAATGATTCCCAAACTTTTTGGTCTTCAAAATTATCTATAGAGCTTTAAAAAATACAAGTATAGAATAGTTTCTCTTTCTTGATTAAAAAGTAACAGTGAAGAGGGATCCAAGATGGCAGATTAGGAGAGACAGAGCAAAATTCTCCTCCATGAAAAACACTAGATAAAAGACAGAAAATTCTCCAGAATAGCGGTTCCAGGGTTCCACTGACTGGGCAAGGTCTTCTACACCCACAGTGAATGTGTACTTTGGAGAAACCAAGAGACTGTGTTCAGAATCGTGAGTGTCTGAGGCTGCTGGGGAAACGGCAACCAAGCCGTGCCACAGTGGGGAGAAACCTACAGACAGTGTTTGGGGGCAGGTTAGTTTAAAAACCCAGAAAGTGGCTGGGGAGCCAGCAGCGAGAGCTGCAGTTAAGCATGGTGGGAAGTTCTTCCACACCCCAGGCACCTGCCTCAGTATCTGGAGTGGGTGATAGCCCTTCGCACACCACAGCTAACAGCCCCCAAGCCAGGAACAGGCCGCTCCAGCAGGCAGAGGACCATGGAAGTGGGTAGTTTCCACGCCCTGTACAGCTACTTTGCAGTGGGCTGGGAGATGCCCCTTTGCAGCTCTACAGCCAAGAGCTTCCTTAGAGAGTCTGTTCACCTGTGACGGCACACAATCCTCTGTGGAAGCCAGAGGAGTACACAGCCTAGAGGAAGGGGTGCACATGGAAATGCCAAGAGCCCTATACCAACACCAGGGACTTGGAGGCCCACAGCAGAAATGGACTGTAGGGAATTTGAGCTGAAGGGTTAGACAGGTACTACAGCCCCAGGGTATTCCAGCCACAGCACCAGAACATCTGGGAGTACTTGGTCTTAAAGCAGTCTTCCCTGCCTAAATGCACAGGGCACACCACTCACCCTCAGGGCTGGCAGTCCCAACTGCACATGGAAAATTGGTGCACTGACTGGACCTCCATAAGGTTTGGACCCCCACTCACTGCATAGATGAAATTGAAGAGAACTGGCTTGAGGGTAAGAGGTGGCTCAGGAGCACCATCTGCAGGGAGGTCAGGGAAAGTGCACTCCACCAAGCTGCAGCTCTGTCAAATTATAGATAATTGTTTAAATAAATCTGCATATCCTAAAAGAACCCCATCAAGATAAGCAAATGCCAAGAGGCAAAAACAAAAGAAAATTTTAAAGCATATGAAGAAACCAGAAGATATGGGTAACCTAAATGCCCAAATTAAAAAACCAGAGGAGACACAGAACTTGGAGCAATTAATCAAAGAAGTAATCACAAACATCAATATCATGGCTCAGGTAATAAAGGACATCAAGAAGACCCTAGAAGAGCATAAAGAAGAATTTGCAAGAGTAAATAAAAAGAGGAGCTTATGGAAATAAAAGGAACGCTGATCAAATTAAAAAGATTCTGGAAACACATAGCAGCAGATTAGATGAAGTAGAGGAATGAATAAGTGAACTTGAAGAAAGTGGTTTGGAGAGTGAAAGCACAAAACAATGAATGGAGAAAAAAATTGAAAAAATTGAAATGGATCTCAGGGATTTGATGGACAAAATGAAGCATACAAATATAAGAATTATAGGTATTCCAGAAGGGGAAGAGAAGGGTAAATAAAGGTCTCGGAAGAGTATTCAAAGACATTGTTGGGGAAAACTTCCCAACCCTTCTAAATGACATAAATACACAAATCATAGATGCTCAAAGAACTCCAAACAGAATAAATCCAAATAAACCCACTCTGAGACATATTCTGATCAGACTGTCAAATGCTGAAGAGAAGGATCAAATTCTGAAAGCAGCAAGAGAAAAGCAATTCACCACATACAAGGGAAACAATATAAGACTAAGTAGTGACTACACAGTGGCCACCATGGAGGCGAGAAAGCAGTGGTATGACATATTTAAACTTCTGAAAGAGAAAAATTGCCAACCGAGAATTATTTATCCAGCAAAGCTCTCCTTCAAATTTGAGGGGGAGCTTAAAATCTTCACAAACAAACATATGCGGAGAGAATTTGTTAACAAGAGACCTGCCCTACAAGAAACACTAAAGGAAGCCCTACTGGCAGAGAAAAAAAAGAAAGGAGAGGTCTGGAGAAGGGCTCAGAACTAAAGAGTTTTATTTAGGGTTCATTAAAGGAAATAAAGACAGAGAGGGAAAAATATATCTGACAAATAAAAACCAAAGGATATGATGGCTGATTCAAGAACTGCCTTCAAAATAACACTGAATGTGAACAGATTAAACTCCCCAATTAATAGATATATATTGGCAGAATGGATAAAAATATATGATCCATCAATATGTTGCTTATAAGAGACTCGTCTTAGACCCAGAGACACAAAGAAATTGAAAGTGAAAGGATGAAAAAATTATTCTATGCAAGCTACAGTGAAAAGAAAGCTGGAGTAGCAATATTAATTTCAGATAAAATAGACTTTAAATGCAAGAATATCATAAGAGCTGTATGAAAACTTGGGCCAAGAGGGTCACAGACGTTGGCGTTCGTTAGGATTTGAAAGCTGACAACCATGCCCTAGGTCTACTATGTACATCTATAAGTGTATGTACAGCCAAAGAAGAGGAATCCAAAAAGCAGCTAATAAAACCAGAGCAGCTCCCCGTGTATACTGTACCACCTCTCCAATCTAAGTATGTTGAAGAGCAGCCTGGTCATTTACAAATGGGCTTTGCTTCTATCCTCACTGCAACTGGTCATTATATTGACTGGTGCAAGGGTGTTTATGTTTTTGTGAAAAATGGGATAATGGATACAGTACAATTTAGAAAAGATGCATATTTCTATCTGAAGAATCCACTTAGGATTTTCTTCCAAAAATTGGAGTGATTACAGTTTCAGAATTGACCGGCTTGGTTTCAGCGAGAAAATGCTCTAGGTTTAAGAAAATTGCTCATTCTCTGGGACTGGCCACTTTAGGAGCAACTGTCTGCTATCCAGTTCAGTCAGTAATAATTGCAAAGTTAACTGGGAAAAAAGCTTACACTGCAAGCCAGCAAATTTATGAAGCCATTAAATCATTGTGGACAAAGGCAACACAAGAGAATCGTTCCCTAATTCTAAAGAAAAAAACTAAGCTAGAAAGCTGTACTGAATTAGAAATACCTGCAGTGACAAAAAAGACTTGAAACGTTCAGTGCCTTTGCCAACAGACCTCCGCTCGGAAACAAATACCAAATTAAAATCCACCTCAGACATTGTCTTTCTGAAACATTCCAGTTAAAAGGAAACCTCAGCTCCAAAAGAATAATACTGGTCTTTTCCCACCTCCAATGAAAAAGCAATATTCTTGGGGAAACAGAGCCAAATTAGAAGCTGTTCCAAGGAACATAATAATTCTAGGATGAAAACCAACCAAAAGGCTAACAAGGTTGGAGAAACTGAAAATTCAGTTTACTTTGGGATTATTGGGAAACATTTAAGACAGCAGGAAGCAAAGTTGGAGGAAGCACAGTTCCAGAAACTGAGTTTATGTCAATTCTGTTTAATGAGCGAGTTCTGCTTCATTTGAACTTTGGAACTGGAAATATCATAGCAATAAACCATCTTCTGTAGTATCTTGGGTTATTATGGGAAAGGTTACTACCATGAACATTGTGCTTAGTTAATAAGTACTCACAAGATGTTAGAGATTTTGCAGCATATACTATAAAACATGTTTCTTTTCTTCTACAAGCCTATCACAAAAAGTTGGAATTATCCATCACAGAAAGGGGTGAAGAAAAATGGGTCCTGCTTAAGTTGGCCCTGGGCCTTGTGCCATCATCGATTTGGTGATGATGTTCATCAATGTTATAATGGCTTTCAGTTGGCTGGAATATATAGAATCTTGGAGAACAAGTTCAAAATTCAAAAATACCTACAAATATGGAAAGAGAAGAACATTGAGCTTGGCATAAACAAAACAAACACTTTTAAAACCCTAGTTTAAGAATAAGTTCTGTGCTACTGAGTAACTTTTAGGCCTCAAGAAATTTAACATCCACGAGCCTTACTTTTCACTTCTGTAAAATGGATATAATAATACCTGACAGATTTGTTGTGAGGGTCCATTCAAATGAAAAAAAAAAGGTATAAGTAAAAAATGTAAGGGATTACTGTTACATTTACACTGAACAATATACATAAGTATAAAACAATAAATAATTGGCCAAGAATATGACAGAAAATAATTGAATGGCTTCTTAACCTTGATCTCCTTTTCCTCCTCTACATCTCCCTTAACTGTTAATGATCCCTGTGGTTCCAGCCTTAGTTATCATCTAGAGCTGTCCTACCCGGGTGTCTTATCCACTTGCTTGACTTCAACTACTGTCATTATGCTGAAAACTCCCAAATCTCTAGCCAGCCAAAAATCTCTCTCCTGAGTTCTAGATCCATTTATTAAACTGCCTGCTAAATATACATCTAGAGGTCCCAAAGGCATCAAATCCATTGTTTTTGTAACTGAACTCACTTCCTCCCCCGCCTTTCTCCCTCTCTGTCTCTCTCTCTGACGCTCTCTCTCTCTCTCTCACAGACACACACACACACACACACACACACACACACACACACGCTAAAATCCCATTTTCACCTGTGCCTCCTGTATTTCCCAACTTTGTCAATGGAGTTAATACCTACCATCTCACTTACCTCACGAGATCCTGTTGATTCTGCCTCAGAAATTGCTCAGATTTAATTTCTTCTCTCCATTGCCACAGTTACTACCTTAGTTTTAGCCTCATCATCTCTTACCTACACTATTGCAATAGCCCCCTAATTGATCTGTCATCCTCCACACTGTTGCAAAAAAAAAAATCCTAAAAAATGTCAGATCATTCACCTCCTTAAATTTCTTTTGCTTCCACATTGCCTGCCAATAAAACTCAAATTCGTTAGGCATTGACAATTTAATCTTCACTAGTGTGAAGTAGGTAGGACAATGTTACTCTAGTTTTACCAAAAAGAAAATTAAAGCTCCCACCACTGTCATGCTTTTATTCTTTGGCCAGCTTTTTAAAATTGTGTATTTCTAATTATAATTGTGTGATTACTGGTATAAAGTTTTATCCCACTCTAGAAGAACTCCATCAGAGCAGACACCAGGTCCAATTTGTTCAACACAAATGCTTGGTACAAATTCTATGCTTAATAACTGCAGATAGAAGGCAGGCACACTGAACTCATTATTATCTCCAGCAAGTGTCCTTTTTCAAGCCTCTGTGCGTCTTTGTACAATCTGTCCCCTCTACTTCATCTCTTAGGCTAAAGTTCAAATTCCTTAGGGTGAGTTACAAAGCCCTCCATAACCCGGCCCCTAACTACCTCTTCTGACTTCATCTCTTGCTACTCCCCCTGCTACCTAAAACTCTACTGTAACAATATTGAACTTCTTTCAGTTCCTGAGCTTAGGCCCTGTCCCTGTCATATTCAGGCAAGTCTCTCTCTCTCCCTGCCATGCTCTTACCCACTTCCCATCCCCAACTTCCAATTGCCTGGTTAAGTCTTACTCATTATGCATGTCTCAATTCTCAATTTAGACATAACTTTTTGCAGGTCTTCCCTGACTCCTTTTAGAAACATCTGCCCTCCACGCACTCTCCACTGCACACTGCACCCTGTTCTTCTTTTATACAGTGCCCCCCCCAAAAAATCCACATCAGAATCACCTGGGATCATATTAAAATGTAGATTCCTGGGACCCCCCCAGTAATATTCTCACTTGGTAGGTCTAGGGTAGGGACAATCTGCATTTTAACAAGTACCTCAAATGGTTCTGATGCACACTAATGCTTAAGAACCACTTTCTGTCATTATACTCATCACCCTGAGTTATAATCCTATGCTTGTCTCTTCACCCTAACATGTAATGAGAGCAGGGACTGTCTTGCTCACCGTTGTATTCTTAATGCCTGACATGATAAGCACCCAGTAAATATTGGAACAAATAAATGAATGGATGAATATATGAAAGATTGAAAAGAAGGGGAAAGAAAATGTTTCATGAAGTGGAAAGAATCATATGAATTCTGGGTGGCCCTTTGAACCCTACATGTCAGTGAATACAAAGAGACCTGCTCTAAGGAAAAACATATGAATGGCAAAACATATACCAACTTCTGAATCCACTGATAATAACCACCAACTATGAGTTTCATAAGAGTCTTTTGATGGAAATTGTAGGTAACTTTTCAGAAATGAAAAAGTTACGTATACAACACAGCAAATTGTTAACTATGGTTACTGCTGAGAATCAGATTGGAAGGGAGGGTATAGGATTTGGGCTTTTACTGTATATACTTCTATACTGTTTGATTTTTTTAAAAAAGTTAAGAGCATGTACTATCTTTGATATTTGAAAAATCACCAAAAATAAAATAATTGTTTTTAAACGCCAAAAAAAAGAATACCATAAGAGATAGAGAAGGTCACTATATACTAATAGTAGGGACAATTCAACAAGAAGGAATAACAATCATAAATGTCTATGCACCCAAACAAGGTGCACCAAAGTACATGAGACAAACATTGGCAAAACTGAAGGAAGCAATAGATGTTTCTACAATAATTGGGGGAGACTTCAATACATCACTCTCGCCTACAGACAGATCAACCAGACAGAGGACCAATAAGGAAATTGAAAACCCAAACAACGTGATAAATGAATTTGACTTAAAAGACATATATAGAGCATTACATCCCACTTCACGAGGACATACATTCTTCTCTAATGCTCATGGAACTTTCTCCAGAAGAGATCATATTCTGGGCCATAAAACAAGCCTCAATAAATTTAAAAAGACTGAAATTATTGAAAGCACAGTCTCTGATAACAATGGAATATAATTAGAAGTCAATAACCATCAAAGATTTAGAACATTCACAAATATCTGGAGGTTAAACAACACATTCCTAAACAATCAGTGGGTTAAATAAGAAATAGCAAGAGAAATTGTTAAAGTCTAGAAACGAATGAAAATGAGAGCACAACATAGCAAAACTTACGGGATGCAGCAAAGGTGGTACTGAGGCATAAATTTATAGCTCTAAATGCAAATATTAAAAGGGAAGAAAGACCTAAAATCAAAGAACTAATGGAGCAACTGAAGAAGCTAGAAAATGAACAGCAAACTATTCCTAAACCAAGTAGAAGAAAAGAAATAACAAGGATTAAAGCAGAATTAAATGACAAAGAGAACAAAAAGACAACAGAGAGAATAAATAAAACCAAAAGTTGGTTCTTTGAGAAGATCAAGAAGATTGACAAACCCCTAGCTATACTGACAAAATCAAAAACAGAGAAGACCCAAATGAAATAATGAGAGAGGTGACATTACTATGGATCCTGAGGAATTAAAAAAAAAATTATAAGAGGATACTATGAACAACTGTATGCCAACAAACTAGATACTATAGAGGAAATGGACAATTTCCTGGAAACACATGAACAACCTAGACTGACCAGAGAAGAAACAGAAGACCTCAACAAACCAATCCACAAGCAATGAGATCCAATCAGTTATCAAAAAACTTCCCACAAATAAATACCCAGGGCCAGATGGCTTCACAGGGGAATTGTATCAAACTTTCCAAAAAGAACTGACACCAATCTTACTTAAACTTTTTCAAAAAAATTGAAGAAAATGGAACACTACCTAACTCATTTTATGAAGCTAATATCACTCTAATATCAAAACCAGATAAAGATGATACAAGAAAGGAAAACTACAGGCCAATCTCCCTCATGAATATAGACACAAAAATTCTCAACAAAATACTTGCAAATCAAACCCAAAGACACATTAAAAAAATCCTACACCATGACCAAGTAGAGTTCATTTCAGGCATGCAGCAATAGTTCAACATAAGAGATTCCACCCAAACTTATCTACATATTCAATGCAATTCCAATCAAAATTTCACCAACCTACTTTGTAGAGTTGGAAAAGCTAGTAATCAAATTTATTTGGAAGGGTAAGATGCCTCAAGTTGCTAAAAATATTCTAAAAAAGAAAAACGAAATGGGAGGATTTACACTTCCTGACTTTGAAGCTTACTATAAAGCCACAGGAGTCAAAACAGCATGGCAGTGGCACAAAGATAGACATATTGATCAATGGAATCAAGCTGAGACCCCCAGATCTATGGTCCACTGATCTTCAACAAGGCTCCCAAACCCACTAAACTGGGACATTACATTCTCTTCAACAAATGGGATTGGGAGAACTGGATATTCATATCCAAAAGAATGAAAGAGGATCCCTACCTCACACCCTACACAAAAATTAACTGAAAGTGGATCAAAGACCTCAATATAAAACACAGTACCATACAACTCCTAGAAAATAATGTAGGGAAACATTTTCAAGACCTTGTATTAGGAGGGTGCCTCTTAGACCTTATACCCAAAGCACAAGCAGTGAAAGAAAAAATAGATAAATGGGAACGCCTCAAAATTAAAAGCTTCTGTACTGCAAAGGAATTTGACAAAAAGGTGAAGAGGGGAAAAAATATTTGGAAACCATGCGTCTGATAAAAGACTGATATCTTGCGTATATAAAGAAACTACAACTCTATGACAATAGTACAAACTACCCAATTATAAAATGAGCAGAAGATGTGAAGAGACATTTCTCTGAAGAAGAAATACAAATAGCTTAAAAACTACATGAAAAAATGTTCATCTTCACTAGCTATTAGGTAGATGCAAATTAAGACTACAATGAGATATCATCTCACAGCAATTAGAATGGCTGCCATTAAACAAACAGGAACTACAAATGCTGCAGAGGATGTGGAGAAATAGGAACTCTTATTCATTGTTGGTGGGACTGTATAATGGTACAGCCACTCGGGAAGACGGTCTGGTGGTTCCTTAGAAAACTAGATATAGAGTTACCCTTCGATCCAGCAATTTTACTTCTTGATATATACTTGGAAGATCTGAAAGCAGTGACACAAACAGACATTTGCACACTGATGTTCATAGCAGCATTATTCACAATTGCCACGAGATGGAAACAATCCAAATGTCCTTCAACAGATGAGTGGATAAACAAATGTGGTATATACACATGACGGAATAGTATGCGGCAGTAAGAAGGAATGAGGTCGTGAAACATATGACAACATGGATGAACCTCGAAGACATAATGCTGAGTGAAATAAGCCAGGCACAAAAAGAGAGATATTGTACGTTACCACTAATGTGAGCTCTCTGAAAAATGTAAAATAAATGTTTTATATTTTAGAATGTAGGGGATCTAGTGATAGACAGCAACTAGAGAAGGTTGGGGATGATAATCTAATAAGAACAGATAAGTTATGGAGGGTAATCTTAATGTTATGGGAATGCTCAGGAACGACTATGATTTGCTAATTTTGGGGGGGTATTGTAGGAACATGTTGGAAGCACTGTAGTTATTTTAGGCTATTCGTTTTTCTTATTTCTTTTGTTTGGTTATGGTTTGCTAATTTTCTTGTGGTAGGGTAGGAACATGCTGGAAGCAATGTAGCTATTTTAGGTTATTTTTTTTCTTATTCCTTTGTTTGGTTACGGTTGGTTAATTTTCTTGGTGTATAGTAGGAACATGTTGGGAGCAATGTAGTTATTTTTGGTTGTTTTTCTTATTCTTTTGTTTTGGTTTTGTTTGAAACATTGTTTTACATTGTTTATTTTTAAAATTTTTTTGATAAATAAAATTTAAAAAAAGAAAAAATGTAACAGTGAAGTCAACTTTCTAGGATCTGGGGAAACAGTGTCCTTGGTTGAGAAATATATTATTTAATTGTCAAAGTCAGGCTTTCATAATAAGTTAGTTTTTTACCTTTCTCTGTACATAACTACTTAATCTGATTTTTAAAACCAAATATATTTCCCTATTGAATTAAAGTGTTATTAGTAACTGAGGAATTCTTAGCTACCATCTCACTGACTAATTCTACTGATCTATATGCACAGGAAATGCAAATTACAAATTAAAACTAGCCTTAGAAAAACATTAATTATGATAATAAACGTGCTGATACACACAAACATAGGCATATATAGGTACACACAAAATATAATGAAAGATATGTCACAATGGAATAAACATGAGTGATTGGCTCACTTCCACTAACATGGGTAATCATGATTTGACTGTAATGTCACACTTTGGCATAGCTAGTGTTCACTTTCACTTAATATACAATATCAATATATAATGCTATTAGTACAAATTTCAAATATGACTTTAATAAGACCAATCTTTACACACAGATTATGGCTCAGTACTTTACTGTCTATTTCATATAGCAAAATCAATCCCTAATATTATCAAGAGGAAAAACATATTAGAAAACTTTTTGGGAACCCTAATTTGAATTCGCTGAACCAAAAAGCATGGCTAGATATAAACTTCGGATAACTACCATGATAAAGGGGGGGGAAACAAAAAAAGAAAAAAAAAAGAAAAACGTCTACATTGCTTCTATTGCTGTCTTGATTTGTTAGTTAATAGAAGTCTGTTTATTGAGTCTGACATATAAAGCTATATCTCCATGGCCTAAAAGCACAAATTTAATGCAGAAACCCTTTGACAATTTGCCACATAAACCTAAACAGAAGCAGGAAACTTGAAATTCCTAATTATTCTTTCCCAAACATGGTGATCAGCAGGAGTTCACTCTTTTGCAGAGCATAGAAGTCTTATTCTGACCTTCTGCTTTACTCTAATTTAATTATATTTAAAGCTATCACTTTCCATTTAACTTTATTAATATTAGCCTATAATGTATCTGAGTATACTGAACACTGATATTCAAAACAAAAGTAGTTTCAATTATTCAACTGATTAAATTCACCTGGGAACCCAAGGCAAAACAGGTTGCCAAGATTTCGTAAAGGTCTGTGAATGGACATGAAGCATAATTATTTTCCCTACCATAACACTACAGTACCTCTGAGAATGGGAAAAGAAGGGAATCTTAGCCACTGTTTTCATGTCTATATTAATTCTAGAACTGTGTTCAAAAGGAATGAGTAATGACTTAAAACTTACATTGGAAGAACTACTTTTAAGGATGCAATACTGTTGGGTTAATATGATGATCCACTGGATCCTTCAGTGAAAATAGGAATTTTCATTGTATTGCTGATAAATCATGAATCAACCAGGAAAACTGCAGGAAGAAGAAAAAGCAACAATAGAGGTCTTTGATAAAAGTTATATATGAGGAATCTGATGCTCTCCGGCCCCAGTATTGTGTGTGCATGTGTAGACAGAGAGAGAGAGCCCTAGTATTATGTATGTGGGGCGAGAGAAAGAGAGAGAATAAATAATAGGATATTGCTATAAATAGTGGGTCTCAAATTTTAGTATACATCAGATTTACCTGGAGGATTTGCAAACACACAGATTTCTGGGTCCCACTTCCAGAGTTTCTGATTCAGGAGATCTGGGGTGGGGTCTGAATATTTGCATTTCTAACAATTTCCTAGTTAAATGCTATTGGTCCTTGGAGCCCATTTTGAAAACCACTATTCTAAGGAAACTGAGAAGGAACAGTAGTTTCAGTAACAGAACACAATCCCTCCTAATTGGGCTGTTTCTTTTCAATGTATAGCATTATGTTGAACAAATGTAGACAATTCCAATCAATGTGAATGTTCTCCTAAACTACAGATTTTTTGGTTACATTTAGCAGTCCAATATTGTTTTCTCAACTAAACATTAAGACTTATAGAAATATTGCATTATGGTTCTAAAATAGAAACCTTACCAGTGCCCCTACTTATCATAAATTATTATATTCCTGAACTTCAGAAACCTTCATATAGAAACCACATATAGTTATGATAAATATACAAATGGATTTTGGTTACAATGTATTATATTTTACCAGTTCAAAGAAGTATGAAATATCATTTGCCTCTTTGGAAGAGGTATTTGGTATTTCATCTGATATCTTGAATTTTTCCAAGAGGGAATGTTAATGCCTGTGTGAAATGGTGAGAAACGACAATGCAGTATTTACTTAAACTATGATTTACTCAAAACCATTTCCCTTTAAAAATACAGATATCTATTTCAGAAAAAAAATTATTTTCCTTATATCAGAAGGAAACATCTGATTACCAAACCATATCACTTTGATTTATCCATGCTATGTTCAATAAGTCAGTGGAATACCCTAGTTTACATTAGTAGCCTGAATCACTAAAAAAGAAAATATTATCTATGAAAAAAAGTGTTAATCATCTCACAGAAGTATCTTGCATTGTTGTTACTCGGTCAAAAGTAAAGAGTATAGAACTACATTAACTCAACAGAATAGTTTTACCAATATTTGACTCATTAAAATATGAAAGGAAGAAAAAGTTAGTAAAATACTGATTGAGAAATCTGTGAACCAATAACCCAGGCAGAAGACAGGAAGAATCCCTTTCCTGTCATGACCACACTTTGACTCTGGCTCTGTGGTGAAAAATACGTCCACTGTTTTGTCATTTTTCCCTTCAAAAAGAAAGTTGTGATATGAATCAAATATCTGGTGCTTAAGTCATATACTTTTATTTATTTAATAACTGAGTGGAGGGGGAACTGTAAAAGGAATGAAGTATTGTGATAGCTATGTCAGAATAGATGAACCCTTTAATTATCTTAACATTTGGGTTTGATATTTTAATTCTGAACACTGAAGAGAACTTTATTTATTTTTGCTCATTTGTTTACTGTGCTAACCCAAAGCACAATCAGTCAGATATGGTAAAACCAGTGAAAAGTGGGAAAAAATTGATCTCTGTACCAATAGAGTGCTTCACTGCTTTGGTTGCCTGATTACAGAGAAAGCACATTAAAGGTAGAAGTCTGCTTCCAGTAGTCCTTATATAGATAAGAATGGGTCTGAAAGTAAATCCACTTTTTAACTTACTTTGACTTGAGAAAGTATTTTGTAGTTAATTCTACACATTGAAGATTTCCCTATATATCTTAATTGTCTTTTTTTTTTTTTTTTTTTTTTTTTTTTTTAAATCATCATTTTATTGAGATATATTCACATATCACGCAGTCATACAAAACAAATTGTACTTTCGATTGTTTACAGTACCATTACATAGTTGTACATTCATCACCTAAATCAATCCCTGACACCTTCATTAGCACACACACAAAAATAACAAGAATAATAATTAGAGTGAAAAAGAGCAATTGAAGTAAAAAAGAACACTGGGTACCTTTGTTTGTCTGTTTCCCTCCCCTACTTTTCTACACATCCATCCATAAACTAGACAAAGTGGTGTTTGGTCCTTATGGCTTTCCCAATCCCATTGTCACCCCTCATAAGCTACATTTTTATACAACTGTCTTCGAGATTCATGGGTTCTGGGTTGTAGTTTGATAGTTTCAGGTATCCACCACCAGCTACCCCAATTCTTTAGAACCTAAAAAGGGTTGTCTAAAGTGTGCATAAGAGTGCCCACCAGAGTGACCTCTCGGCTCCTTTTGGAATCTCTCTGCCACTGAAGCTTATTTCATTTCCTTTCACATCCCCCTTTTGGTCAAGAAGATGTTCTCCGTCCCACGGTGCCAGGTCTACATTCCTCCCTGGGAGTCATATTCCACGTTGCCAGGGAGATTCACTTCCCTGGGTGTCTGATCCCACGTAGGGGGGAGGGCAGTGATTTCACCTTTCAAGTTGGCTTAGCCAGAGAGAGAGGGCCACATCTGAGCAACAAAGAGGCATTCAGGAGGAGACTCTTAGGCACAAATACAGGGAGGCCTAGCCTCTCCTTTGCAGCAACCATCTTCCCAAGGGTAAAACTTATGGTAGAGGGCTCAACCCATCAAACCACCAGTCCCCTATGTCTGTGGTCATGTTAGCAACCATGGAGGTGGGGTAGGCGAATACCCCTGCATTCTCCACAGGCTCCTCAAGGGGGCACTACATCTTTTTTTTTTCCTTTTTCCCCTTGTTTTTCTTTTTTCTTTTTTTTTTTTTTTTTTTTAACTTTCCCTTCTTTTTTCAAATCACCTGTATGAAAAAAAAAGTTAAAAAGAAAACAAACATACAATAAAAGAGCATTTCAAAGAGACCATAGCAAGGGAGTAAGAAAAAGACAACTAACCTAAGATAACTGCTTAACTTCCAACATGTTCCTACTTTACCCCAAGAAAGTTACATAATATAGCAACATTTCAGTGAACTTGTTCCTACTACAACCATCAGAAATTAACAGACCATAGTCATATCTGGGCATCCCCAGAACGTTAAATAGCTTATCTGTTCTTCCTGGATTATTGTTCCCCCTTCCTTAATTGCTCTCTACTGCTAGTTCCCCTACATTCTACATTATAAACCATTTGTTTTACATTTTTCAAAGTTCACATTAGTGGTAGCATATAATATTTCTCTTTTTGTGCCTGGCTTATTTCGCTCAGCATTATGTCTTCAAGGTTCATCCATGTTGTCATATGTTTCACCAGATCGTTCCTTCTTACTGCCGCGTAGTATTCCATCGTGTGTATATACCACATTTTATTTATCCACTCATCTGTTGAAGGACATTTGGGTTGTTTCCATCTCTTGGCAATTGTGAATAATGCTGCTATGAACATTGGCGTGCAGATATCTGTTCGTGTCACTGCTTTCCGATCTTCCGGGTATATACCGAGGAGTGCAATCGCTGGATCGAATGGTAGCTCTATATCTAGTTTTCTAAGGAACTGCCAGACTGACTTCCAGAGTGGCTGAACCATTATACAGTCCCACCAACAATGAATAAGAGTTCCAATTTCTCCACATCCCCTCCAGCATTTGTAGTTTCCTGTTTGTTTAATGGCAGCCATTCTAACCGGTGTTAGATGGTATCTCATTGTGGTCTTAATTTGCATCTCTCTAATAGCTAGTGAAGCTGAACATTTTTTCATGTGTTTCTTGGTCATTTGTATTTCCTCTTCAGAGAACTGTCTTTTCATATCTTTTGCCCATTTTATAATTGGGCTGTCTGTACTATTGTCATTGAGTTGTAGGATTTCTTTGTATATGCAAGATATCAGTCTTTTGTCAGATACATGGTTTCCAAAAATTTTTTCCCATTGAGTTGGCTGCCTCTTTACCTTTTTGAGAAATTCCTTTGAGGTGCAGAAACTTCTAAGCTTGAGGAGTTCCCATTTATCTATTTTCTCTTTTGTTGCTTGTGCTTTGGGTGTAAAGTCTAGGAAGTGGCCTCCTAATACAAGGTCTTGAAGATGTTTTCCTACATTATCTTCTAGGAGTTTTATGGTACTTTCTTTTATATTGAGATCTTTGGTCCATTTTGAGTTAATTTTTGTGTAGGGGGTGAGGTAGGGGTCCTCTTTCATTCTTTTGGATATGGATATCCAACTCTCCCAGCCCCATTTGTTGAAAAGACCATTATGGCTCAGTTCGGTGACTTTGGGGGCCTTATCAAAGATCAGTCGGCCATAGATCTGAGGGTCTATCTCTGAATTCTCAATTCGATTCCATTGATCTATATGTCTATCTTTGTGCCAGTACCATGCTGTCTTGGCAACTGTGGCTTTATAATAAGCTTCAAAGTCAGGGAGTGTAAGTCCTCCCACTTCGTTTTTCTTTTTTAGAGTGTCTTTAGCAATTCGAGGCATCTTCCCTTTCCAAATAAATTTGATAACTAGCTTTTCCAAGTCTGCAAAGTAGGTTGTTGGAATTTTGATTGGGATTGCATTGAATCTGTAGATGAGTTTGGGTAGAATTGACATCTTAATGACATTTAGCCTTCCTATCCATGAACATGGAATATTTTTCCATCTTTTAAGGTCCCCTTCTATTTCTTTTAGTAGAGTTATGTAGTTTTCTTTGTATAGGTCTTTTACATCTTTGGTTAAGTTGATTCCTAGGTACTTGATTTTTTTAGTTGCTATTGAAAATGGTATCTTTTTCTTGAGTGTCTCTTCAGTTTGTTCATTTCTAGCATATAGAAACATTACTGACTTATGTGCATTAATCTTGTATCCCGCTACTTTGCTAAATTTGTTTATTAGCTCTAGTAGGTGTATCGTTGATTTCTCAGGGTTTTCTAGATATAAGATCATATCATCTGCAAACAATGACAGTTTTACTTCTTCTTTTCCAATTTGGATGCCTTTTATTTCTTTGTCTTGCCGGATTGCCCTGGCTAGCACTTCCAGCACAATGTTGAATAACAGTGGTGACAGCGGGCATCCTTGTCTTGTTCCTGATCTTAGAGGGAAGGCTTTCAGTCTCTCACCATTGAGTACTATGCTGGCTGTGGGTTTTTCATATATGCTCTTTATCATGTTGAGGAAGTTTCCTTCAATTCCTACCTTTTGAAGTGTTTTTATCAAAAAGGGATGTTGGATTTTGTCAAATGCTTTTTCAGCATCTATTGAGATGATCAATTGATTTTTCCCTTTCGAGTTTTTAATGTGTTGTAATACATTGATTGTTTTTCTGATGTTGAACCATCCTTGCATGCCTGGAATGAACCCCACTTGGTCATGGTGTATGATTTTTTTAATGTGTCTTTGGATTCGATTTGCAAGTATTTTGTTGAGGATTTTTGCATCTATATTCATTAGGGAGATTGGCCGGTAGTTTTCCTTTTTTGTAGCATCTTTGCCTGGTTTTGGTATTAGATTGATGTTAGCTTCATAAAATGAGTTAGGTAGTGTTTCATTTTTTTCAATGTTTTGAAAGAGTTTGAGTAAGATTGGTGTCAGTTCTTTCTGGAAAGTTTGGTAGAATTCCCCTGTGAAGCCATCTGGCCCTGGGCATTTATTTGTGGGAAGATTTTTGATGACTGATTGGATCTCTTTGCTTGTGATGGGTTGGTTGAGGTCTTCTATTTCTTCTCTGGTCAGTCTAGGTTGTTCATATGTTTCCAGGAAATTGTCCATTTCTTCTACATTATCCAGTTTGTTGCCATACAGTTGTTCATAATATCCTCTTATAATTTTTTTAATTTCTTCAGGATCTGCAGTTATGTCACCTTTTTCATTCATTATTTTGTTCATATGGGTCTTCTCTCTTTTTGATTTTGTCAGTCTAGCT
Organism: Choloepus didactylus; assembly: GCF_015220235.1. Taxonomy (NCBI): domain Eukaryota; kingdom Metazoa; phylum Chordata; class Mammalia; order Pilosa; family Megalonychidae; genus Choloepus; species Choloepus didactylus. Next base: position 89,714,483 of record NC_051334.1, on the reverse strand, counting down.
AGGGGCTTGTCAATCTTGTTGATCTTCTCAAAGAACCAACTTTTGGTGATATTTATCCTTTCTATTGTTTTTTTGTTCTCTATGTCATTTATTTCTGCTTTAATCCTTGTTATTTCTTTTCTTCTACTTGGTTTAGGATTGGTTTGCTGTTCATTTTCTAGCTTCTTCAGTTGATCCATTAGTTCTTTGATTTTGGCTCTTTCTTCCTTTTTAATATATGCGTTTAGTGCTATAAATTTCCCCCTTAGCACTGCTTTTGCTGCATCCCATAGGTTTTGGTATGTTGTGTTCTCATTTTCATTCGTCTCTATATATTTAGCAATTTCTCTTGCTATTTCTTCTTTAACCCACTGATTGTTTAGGAGTGCGTTGTTTAACCTCCAGGTATTTGTGAATTTTCTAAGTCTCTGATGGTTATTGACTTCTAATTGTATTCCATTGTGGTCAGAGAATGTGCTTTGAATGATTTCAATCTTTTTAAATTTATTGAGGCTTGTTTTATGTCCCAGCATATGATCTATTCTGGAGAAAGTTCCGTGAGCACTAGAAAAGTATGTGTATCCTGGTGATTTGGGATGTAATGTCCTGTAGATGTCTGTTAAATCTAATTCATTTATCAGATTGTTTAGGTTTTCAATTTCCTTATTGGTCTTCTGTCTGGTTGATCTATCTATAGGAGAGAGTGATGTGTTGAAGTCTCCCACAATTATTGTGGAAACATCAATTGCTTCCTTTAGTTTTGCCAATGTTTCTCTCATGTATTTTGTGGCACCTTGATTGGGTGCATAGACATTTACGATTGTTATTTCTTCTTGCTGAATTGCCCCTTTTATTAGTATGTAGTGGCCTTCTTTGTCTCTCAAAACATCCCTGCATTTGAAGTCTATTTTATCTGAGATTAATATTGCTACACCTGCTTTCTTTTGGCTGTAGCTTGCATGAAATATTTTTTTCCATCCTTTCACTTTCAATTTCTTTGTGTCCCTGTGTCTAAGATGAGTCTCTTGTATGCAACATATTGATGGTTCATTTTTTTTGATCCATTCTGCGAATCTATATCTTTTAATTGGGGAGTTTAATCCATTTACATTCAACGTTAAAACCGTGAAGGCATTTCTTGAATCGGCCATCTTATCCTTTGGATTATGTTTGCCATATTTTTCCCTCTCTCTATTAATATCCTTTATTGTACCCATACCGAATCTCTTTAGTACTGAACCTTTCTCCAAGTCTCTCTGTCCTGTCTTTGTTTCTCTGTCTGTAGGGCTCCCTTTAGTATCTCCAGTAGGGCAGGTCTCTTGTTAGCAAATTCTCTCAGCATTTCTTTGTCTGTGAAAAATTTAAGCTCTCCCTCAAATTTGAAGGAGAGCTTTGCTGGATAAAGTATTCTTGGCTGGAAATTCCTCTCTCTCAGAATTTTAAATATATCGTGCCATTGCCTTCTCGCCTCCATGGTGGCTGCTGAGTAGTCACTACTTAGTCTTATGCTGTTTCCTTTGTATGTGGTGAATTGCTTTTCTCTTGCTGCTTTCAGAACTTGCTCCTTCTCTTCTATGTTTGACAGTGTGATCAGTATATGTCTCGGAGTGGGTTTTTTTGGATTTATTCTATTTGGAGTTCGCTGAGCATTTATGATTTGTGTATTTATGTTGTTTAGAAGATTTGGGAAGTTTTCCCCAACAATTTCTTTGAATACTCTTCCTAGACCTTTACCCTTTTCTTCCCCTTCTGGGACACCAATGAGTCTTATATTCGGACGCTTCATATTATCTATCATATCCCTGAGGTCCATTTCGAGTTTTTCAATTTTTTTCCCCATTCTTTCTTTTATGCTTTCATTTTCCATTCTGTCATCTTCCAGGTCACTGATTCGTTGTTCAACTTCCTCTAGTCTTGTACTATGAGTGTCCAGAATCTTTTTAATTTGGTCAACAGTTTCTTTAATTTCCATAAGATCATCCATTTTTTTATTTAGTCTTGCAATGTCTTCTTTATGCTCTTCTAGGGTCTTCTTGATTTCCTTCATATCCCGTACTAGGGTCTCATTGTTCATCTTTAGTTCTTTGAGTAGCTGCTCTAGGTGTGTCTCTTCTGGTCTTTTGATTTGGGTGCTTGGGTTTGGGTTATCCATATCGTCTGGTTTTTTCATATGCTTTATAATTTTCTGTTGTTTTTGGCCTCGTGGCATTTGCTGTCCTTGATAGGGTTCTTTTAGGGTTTGTAGACCAGTTGAAGTCCTTATCTCTAATTTATCAGATCTACAGCTTCGTGGAGTACACTTTCTCTAACTAACCAGCAGGTGGCGTCCACGAGCCACCTGTTCTCCACAAGCCAGATCTCCCCTGCTTAGCCTTTTTGGTGAGTGGGGGAGTGAGTCTTGTGGGGCCCAATTGGTGTCCCAAGCTTGCGTGTGTAGTTGGTGTTGCCGGCCCTGTATGTGGGGCGTGTTTCTGGGCAGTCGGGGAGGGGGGGTGGCCCTAACAATCAAATCTCCCTGATGATCCTAGAGTTTTAAAGCTACTGCAATAGTCTAATCCTTCAGTTCAGTCCTGCCACAGTTTGTCTCTGCCACTGACCCACAAGTCTTTGGTATTGGCGTATGGCTCCTGAGACTTGCAAGTGGGCCCCTCTTCCAGGCTGTGCACCCCGGGTCCTCTGTTGAGGGATGACTGTGCTATGTCACAGGTGAGTGCCGTCCCCCCAGGGCAGTTCTGGGCTGCTGGGCTGTGTTGGGAGGCTCCCAGTCTGCTCAAATGATGGCTGAATGGGGCTCTGTTAATTCACACTGCTCCCCCTTCCCAGCTCTGGGACATTCAGCTGAGGTTGCAGGGAAGGCTAATGTCCACGCCCAGTTTTGTGGTGTGTGCCTGTTATTTGAAGCACTTCCGTCACACTGGGTTGTCTGGGGCAGCTCTGGGCTATGGGGCTGGCGATGGGCAGGAGTGTTTCCTGTCCACCAGGATGGTGGCTGTGAGCGGACACCCCCCTTTTCTTGGGAAGTTGTGTTGTTTAGTGAATTTTCTCAGCCACTGGATTATTGCCTTTTGTCTCAGAGCTCTCTTATTTCTGCTCTTGACTTGACGTGCCCAAATTTCAATTCTTTGAAGCTTTCTGTATTGAGCTTCTTAGAGTAATTGTTTTAGAAAAAGCAAAAGGATTTAAAAAAAAAAAAAAAAAAAAAAAAAAAAAAACGGCCCTCCTCAGAGATCTAATGGGTTATTGAAATGCTAATAGACAAAGCAACCAGGGCCATTAAGGAAAGGTGCCCTGGGCAGAGAGATCAGCCTTGCTTCGGGATTTGCATATGCGCCTCAAGGCCTGATCTCCGCCCTTCCCCTTTCTGTGTTCACCAGAACTCCAAAAATCCTCTGCTTTTACTTTGGAGCTTCTCGTGTTGTTTTCCTTCTATGCCCGTCTCCTCTCTGCTGGGCTGGCTGCTCTCAGAGTCTCTGGTGTCTGGCCTCAGTCTATCTATGGTTGGAGTTTGAATCAGTAGAATGAGTTTCCGATGAGAGCAGCCACTGCAATTCTCCCTTCTCCTTCCTGGAGCTGACAGCCCCTCCTCCCCCGGGACTGAGCCTGGCAGGGAGGGGCGCGGGTCCCCTGGCCGCAAAAACTTACAGATTTCGGTGATCTCAGCAGTTCCACGTTTTCATGAGTGTTGTATGAAGTATGCCCAAAGACAGATTGCTCTGTGGTGTCCAGTCCACGCAGTTCCTGGCTTTTTACCTACTTTCCTGGAGGAGTAACTAAAACATACAGCTCACCAGTCTGCCATCTTGCCCCGCCTCTCTTAATTGTCTTAAATCCAGTTTTTCATATTTTCTTTTCTGAATGGCTACTATCTCTACCTACATAACCCTAAACTAAGATTTAGAATGGCTACAAAATCGGAATATATGTCCCTTCAAGGAGACAGAGATGATTGTGCACAATCTTTCAGATTATATGGCAGCTGAAACTAGTAGCAGGATACAAGAAAATATGGGCACATGCACTTAAAGTTGACCCCAATGCAGTTCAACCCTATCTTTAAATGAGGATTCTTAATTGCTGCACCTTGAGTCAGTCACTTTCTCTATGGTTGCCATACTAATTTATGCCCATGATAGATGAAGTTGTAAAAATGTGATGGCTGAAATGGCAAAATTCTGTAAAAATATATTGGAAGTTTTAAAAAAAAATTCTAACGGACCAGTTTCTACTTTTAATTAGATTCTTCTTTATTCCATTAATATCAGAGAAGGTTCTTTTTAAGGGAGAAACATATAAATAATGTGTTTAGAGTCAATTGTAGATGCAAAATATTTTAAGGAAACTATTCTCCGTAAAAACTAGTACTAACATTAAGTTCTGTGGACAAACCGTAAGCATTTTGTCATAAACACCATTACCACAATTAATTTATCTGTTTTTCTGAATTTTAAGTCTAATTTTATAATACATTAAAAAATGGGTACCTTGAATAAAAGTTATTGATTATAATAAAGTATTAGGCTGTCGTGCCTTGCAGAATTTTCTGTTATGCCATAACATTCAAAAAATTTAATTACAAAACAATCTTAAATCATAATTATAATCTGGCAAAGCATGAATGTTTTGAATGAAAATATGCAAACATTTAAAAGGAAAACTCTATTGCATATTTCCAAAGTTTTTATTTCTAAAAAATTCCAATATTTAATTTTTTCTGCCCTGTTAAATTTGGAAATATAATATAGATGTGTACTATTTTAACAGCCAAACACAACAGAGCCAAAGATGCACAAGGAAGTCTTAGTAGTATTAACTTATTTGAATGCTTTCATAAAACTTTTATTATTATATATAATTTTTACATGATTGACCAAAGTGCTTGAGTCCTAGAGTTCACATTGAAGAACCAGTCATTTTCAAATTTGGTTCTGAAGAATGAGTCATGTAATTACTGATGTTAAAACAGTTCGATTTGTGTCAACCCAAAACTCATTTTAGTTAGAATAAGGTTTATATCAAAACAACACTTGCAAATATTCACTTGTCCACGATTCTATTAAGGAAATGAATGTGTTCATTTTCAAAATTCATAGCCATTCACAAATGCACCACGAAGAATTGTGTCTTGAGAAAAAATGGTTATTTTAAAATTGTTTTCCCAATTTTGAAGAAAAACTTTTTAATTATATTGAAAACAAAGTTACTACATACATTTTAACTACTGAAAATGAAATAGTACTCAGAGATGTAATTAAGCTTATTATAATCAGTCTTGGCTCATGGGGGGAGGGAGAGGAGTCTATAGAACATCAATTTCTCCTGTATCAAAGGGATGATAGAAATGGTAAAGGTTTCTAGCTTCTATTTAGACCCAAAACAAGGCAGGCATATACTTTCTGTTATAGTGATATTTATATCCTGATCCATCATTCTCTTCATTTTTGCACAATTCCTTTCAAATACTATGCTTAGCCCTATTTCCTGTTCTAAGAGTCTAGATGTTCTTACTGACGGAGAATACATACTAATTCCAGATTTCCCATAACTGATGTTTAGGGAAACAACTTGCTCCTGAAATGCTTATATGTGGGTGGAACCATATTAAAAGAAGACCTATATGAGGCGGGGCAAGATGGCGGAGTGGTGAGGTATGCGTTTTAGTTACTCTTCCGGGGCAGTTGGTAGAAAGCCAGGAATTGCATGAACTGGACACCACAAAGGAACTTGAGGTTGGACATACTTCATACAACACTCGTGAATGCGTGGAGCAGCTGACATCAGTGAAATCTGTAAGTTCTCAAGGCCAGGGGGCCCGTGCCCCTCCCTGCTAGGCACAATCCCATGGGAGGAGGGGCCCTCAGTGCTGGGAATGAGGAGGGAGAACAAAAACTCCAAACATAGATAAACTGAGAACAGACACCGGAGAATCTGGGAACAGTCAGCCCAGCAGAGAGAAGACAGGGCTAGCAAAAAAAAAAAAAAAAAAAAAAAAAAAAAAAAAAAAAACAGGAAAAAAAAAAAAAAAGCAGAGATTTTTTAGAGTTCCAGTGAACACAATACAGAGAAGGGCCAGGCTCAAACAGAATCAGGCACATATGCAAATCCAGGGAGAGAGCCCTTGCCTGAAAAGCTGGTTTCTCTGCTTTCTTGATTGTTCCCTAATTGCCCTCAACTCCTTATCTTTTTGCATTTCAATAGCCCATTAGATGTCTAACAACTGTAAATAGTCCATACTGGGCCCCTCTTTTTCTTTTTCTTTTTCTTTTTCTTTTGTTTTTTTATCTTTTGCTCTTTTTGTAAAACAATTATTCTAAGATGCCCATTACAGAAAGCCTCAAAGACTTCCAGTTTGGGCCCAGGCAAGAGCAGAGCTAAGAGCTCTGAGAGACAAAGCAATAAGTCTAGTGGTGGAGAAAATTTGCTAAACACCATAACTTCCCAAGAAAAGGGGAGTGTGGCCCAGCTCCAGTGGTAGCCCTCCTTTTGGGAACTCAGACCCCAGGGGCTGGAATTCAGAAATCAGCTTCAGTCACCCATGCCCCCGACAGGGTCAGGGTCACCTGGAGAACTAAAGGCTCCAAGCCTCCTTACACTGGTGTGGGAACTGAAGGCTTGTAAGCGCCACCTACTGGACAGCATATGGAAAGCACAGAGTCTAAAGACCTCACAGGAGGGTCTCACTGTCAAGGAAACTCCATACCCTCCTCCTGAAACCTAGGCCTCTCTGGACTGGGAAAACCTGACTGGGGTTGACCACATCAGAGGAGACCATCACACAAAAAGGCTACACAAAGGCAGGGCAAGAAACAGAAAAACAAGAGGTGAAAAACTCTGATCAACTAAACACAATCTAAGGTAAAGGTCTAGAATAAGATGAACTGAACACAGAAGGTTAGAGAACAAATGCAACCAACAAGAAAACCCTAGGTAAAAGAGTGAAAAAGCTCCAGAATAAACTAATAAAGAAAGTCAGATGCCTAGACAGCTTAAAATAATGAGCCATACTAGGAAACACGAAAATATGGACCAGCCAAAGGAACAAACTAATAGTTCAATTGACATAGAGGAGTTGAAGCAATTATTGCTAAATCAATTCAATGAACTGAAGGAAGAACTAATTGGAGACATTCAAACAAAGCTAAATCAATTCAAAAATCAAGTCAATGACCTGAGGAAAGACATAGCAAAGGAGATGAAGGATATAGGGAGGACACTGGATGACCATAAGGAAGAATTCATAAACTTGAAAAATCAAATGGCAGAACTTATGAGAATGAAGACCATAATGGAGTAGATGAAAAAAAGACAATGGAGGGATACAACAGTAGACTTGAACAGGCAGAAGAAAGGATCAGTGAAAAGACCAGACATCTGAATTCACACACATGAAAGAACAGACTGTGAAAAGAATGGAAAAATATGAACAGGGTTTTAGGGAGCTGAATGACAACATGAAACACACAAATATATGTTTTATGGGTGTCCCAGAAGGAGAAGAGAGGGGAAAAGAGGCAGAAAGAATAATAGAAAAAATAACCACTGAAAATTTCCCAAATCTTATGAAAGACAAAATTAGAGATTCAAGAAGTACAGCACACCCCAAACAGCATAGACCCCAATAGACCTACTCCAAGACACTTACTGATCAGACCGTCCAATGTCAAAGACAGAGAATTCTGAAAGTAGCAAGAGAAAAGCAATCAATCACATACAAGGGAAGCTCGATAAGACTATGAACAGATTTCTCCACAGAAACCACAGAGGCGAGAAGACAGTGGTATGATATATTTAAGATACTGAAAGAGAAGAACTGCCAACTAAGAATTCTATATCAGGCACAACTGTCCTTCAAAAATGAGGGAGATTAAAATACTTTCAGACAAACAGACACATAGAGAGTTTGTGAGTAAGAGACCGGCACTACAAGAAATACTAAAGGAAATGCTACAGGCTGATAGGAAAAGACAGGTGAAAGAGGTTTGGAGAAGAGTGTAGAAATGAAGATTATCAGGAATGGTTAAAAGAGAGAGAGGAAAAAATAAGACATGACATATAAAATCCAAAAGACAAAATGATTGAAGAAAGTACTGCCCTTACAATAATAACACTAAATGTTAATGGATTATACTCCCCAATAAAAAGACACAGAATGGCAGAATGGATTAAAAAACAGGACCCATCTATATGCTGTCTACAAGAAACTCATCTTAGACACAAGGAAAAAACAGGCTGAACGTGAAAGGTTGGAAAAAGATATTTCATGCAAACAGCAACCAGAAAAAAGCAGGAGTAGCTATATAAAAATCAGACAAAGTAGAATTCAAGAGTAAAACAATTAAAAGAGACAAATGACACTATATATTAATAAAAGGGTCAATTCATCAAGAAAACATAACAATCATAAATATTTATGCACCAAGCCAGAGTGTCCAAAAATTCATGAGGCAAACACTGAGAATAATGAAAGGAGAAGTAGATAATTCCACAATAATAGTTGGAGACTTCAATACACCACTCTCATCAATGGATAGAATATCTAGACAGAGGATCAACAAGGAAACAGAGATGTTGAATTGTATGATAAATGAACTAGACGTGACAGACATTTATAGAACACTACACCCCACAACAGCAGGATACACGTTTTTCTCAAGTGCTCATGGAACATTCTCTAGGATAGACCACATGCTGGGTCACAAAGCAAGTCTCAACAAATTTAATAATATTGATATTATAAAAAACACTATCTTAAATCATAATGGAATGAAGTTGGAAATACATAACAGGCAGAAGATTGGAAAATTCACAAATATATGGAGACTAAACAACACACTCATAGAAAACCAGTGGGTAAAGGAAGAAATTACAAGAGAAATTAGTAAATATCTCGAGACAAATGACAACAAAAACACAACATATCAAAACTTAAGGGATGCAGCAAAGGCAGTGCTGAGAGGGAAATTTATTGCCCTAAATGCCTATATTGAAAGAGAAGAGAGAGAAAAATTGAGGAATTAACTGTCTACCTGCAGGAACTAGATAAAGAACAGCATATTAACCACAAAGCAAACAGAATGAAAGAAATAACAAAGACCAGATCAGAAATAAATGAAATTGAGAACAGGAAAACAATAGAGAGAATCAACAAAACCAGAAGCTGGTTCTTTGAGAAAATCAGCAAAATTGATGGACTGCTAACTAGGCTAACAGCAACCAAAAAAGGATAGCAGATGCAAATAAATGCAATCAGAAGTGGGAAAGGAAACATAACTACTAACCCTGCAGAAACAAAGGAGATAATGAGAAGATACTATTAGCAACTATATGCTAATAAATTGGACAACTTATACAAAATGGACAACTTCCTAGAAAAGCATAAACAACCAACACTGACTCGAGAAGAAACAGATGACCTCAACAAACCAAACACAAGCAAAGAGATTGACTCAGTCATAAAAAAGCTCCTGAAAAAGAAAAGCCCAGGACCAGATGGCTTCACATGTGAATTCTACCAAGCATTCAAGAAAGAATTAATACCAATCCTGATCAAACTCTTCAAAAAAACTGAAGAGGAGGGAAAGCTACCTAACTCATTCAAGGAAGCAAACATCACCCTAATACCAAAATCAGACAAAGATATTACAAAAAAAAAGAAAATTCTAGACCAATCTCTTTTTTTAATTCATTTTTATTGAGATATATTCACATACCATGCAGTCATACAAAGCGTATATTCAATTGTTCACAGTACCATTATATAGTTGTGCATTCATCACCAAAAATAATTTTTGAACATTTTCATTACCACACACAAAAATAATACGAATAAAAATTAAAGTGAAAAACAACAATTAAAGTAAAAAAGAATACTGGGTGCCTGTTTTTTTGTTTGTTTTTTGCCCCCATTTTTCTACTCATCCATCCATACACTGGACAAAGGGGAGTGTGGTCCATATGGCTTTCCCAATCACATTGTCACCCCCCATAAGCTATATTTTTATATAAATGTCTTCAAGATTCATGAGTTCTGGGTCATAGTTTTATAGTTTCAGGCATTTACTGCTAGCTATTCCAACTCATTAGAACCTAAAAAGGGCTGTGTATATTTTGTGTAAGAGTGCCCACCCGAGTGGCCTCTCAGCTCCTTTTGGAATCTCTCTGCCACTGAAGCTTATTTCATTTCCTTTCACGTCCCCCTTTTAGAACAATCTCTTTAATGAATATAGATGCAAAAATCCTCAACAGAATACTTGAAAATCGAATCCAGCAGCACATTAAAAGAATTATATACCACAATCCAGTGGGATTTATTCCAGGTATGCAAGGCTGGTTCAACACAAGAAAATGAATTAATGTAACACACCACATTAATAAATCAAAGCAGAAGAACCACATGGTCTTCTCTATCAATGCAGAAAAGGCATTTGACACAATTCAACATCCTTTCTTGATGAAAACACTACAAAAGGGTAGGAATAGAAGGGAACTTTCTTAATATGATAAAGGCAATATATGAAAAATCCACAGCTAACATCATACACAATGGGGAGAGACTGAAAGCTTTCCCTCTAAAATCAGGAACAAGACAGGGATGCGACTATCACCATTGCTATCCAACATTGTGCTGGCAAGTTCTGGTTACAGCAATTAGGCAAGAAAAAGAAATAAAAGGAATCCAAATTGGAGAGGAAGAAGCAAAATTTTCACCGTTTGCAGATGACATGATTCTCTATGTAGAAAATCCAGAAAAATCTACAACAAAGCTATTAGAGCTAATCAATGAATACAGCAAAGTGGCAGGCTACAAGATCAACACACAAAAATCTGTAATGTTCTTATACACAAGTAATGTGCAACAAGAGGAAGAAATTAAAAGAAAAATTCCATTTACAACAGCAACCAAAAGAATCAAATATTTAGGAATAAACTTAATGAACGCCACAAAAGACCTATACAAAAAAACTACAATAAACTGCTAAAAGAAATTGAACAGGACCTAAAAAAATGGAAGAACACACCATGTTCATGGATTGGAAGACAAAATATAATTAAGATGTCAAATCTACCTAAACTGATTTATAGATTCAATGCAATTCCAATTAAAATCCCAACAACTTACTTTGCAGAAATATAAAAACCAATAACCAAATTTATTTGGAAGTGCAAGGTGCTCCAAATAGCCAAAAATATCTTGAGAAAGAGGAACAAAATGGGAGGTCTCACACTACCTGACTTTGAAGCATAATACAAAGCTACAGTGCTCAAAACAGCATGGAACTAGCATAAAGACAGAGATACCAACCAATGGAATCGAATTAAGTGTTCAGAAATAGACTCTTCCATCTACAGACAAGTGATCATTGATAAGGCAGTCAAGCCAAAGCAACTGGGACAGAGCAGCCTCTTCAATAAATGGTGTCTGGAGAACTCGATATCCATTTCCAAAAAAATGAAAGATGACTTCTTCCTCACACCTTATACAAAAATTAACTCAAGTTGGATCAAAGACCTAAACATAAGCACTAAGACCATAAGACTCTTAGAAGAAAACGTAGGGCAATATCTTAAAGATCTTGTGATAGGAGGTGTTTCCCTAGACCTTATACCCAAAGTGCAAGCAACCAAAGAACAAATAGACAAATGAGATCTCCTCAAAATCAAACACTTTTGTACATCAAAGGACTTTGTTAGAAAAGTAAAAAGGCAGCCTACACAATGGGAGACAATATTTGGAAACCACATATCAGATAAGGGTTTAATATCCCGAATATATAAAGCAATCCTACAACTCAACAACAGAAAGACAAATAACCCAATTAAATGGGCAAAAGACATGGACAGACACTTTTCTGAAGAGGAAATACAAATGGCTCAAAAACATATGAAAAATGCTCAACTTCACTGGCTACTAGGGAAATGTAAATCAAAACCACAATGAGATATCATCTCACACCTACCAGAATGGCCATTATCCATAAAACAGAAAATTCCAAGTGCTGGAGAGGATGTGGAGAAAGAGGCACACTTATTCATTGTTGGTGGGAATGTAGAACGGTGCAACCACTTTGGAAGACAGTGTAGGGTTTCTTCAGGAAGCAAAGTGTAGATCTGCCATATGATACAGCTATTCCATTGCTAGGTATATACTCAAAGGAACTGAAAGTTAAGACACAAACGGACATTTGTAAACAGATGTTTATTGAGGCATTATTCAAGATTGCCAAGAGATGGAAGCAGCCCAAATGTCCATCAACAGATGAGTTGATAAGCAAACTGTGGTATATAGAAATGATGGAATATTATGCAGCTGTCATAACAAAGACAGGGAACATATAATAACGTGGATGAACCTTGAGGACATTATGTTAAGTGAAGTTAGTCAGAAACAAAAGGACAAATACTGTATGGTCTCACTAATATGAACTAACATTAATGAGCAAACTTTGATAGTTGAAAGCTGATAACACAGGCTACCAGGAGATAGAAAGAGGGTAGAGATCAGGCATTTGATGCTGAAGGACTACAGAATGTTCAGCAGGATTGATTGTATAGATCCAGAAATAGAGAGCATAATATTGTGTGATGGTAGCACAATATTGTAAGTACACCAAACAAAGATGTCTGTGAGTAAAACTGAAAGAGATGGGATAGGGGAATGTATGACATCAGAGGCAAAGGTGGATGATGAAGTCTCGGACTGTATAACTTGGCAAGAACTGGAGTGGCCAACGACTGTTTCTAAATGTCCAAATATAAAAATGTTCGCACATGCAGGAGAACAAATGAATGTCAACCACGCAGAGTGTTGAAAAAGGGATGGTATTTGGAAAAAAAAACATAATGAAAGCAAACTGGAGTCGATGCTCAACAGTAACATTGTAATATGCTTCCATTAAATGTAGCAAAGGCAATATACCAAAGAATACAGGGCGAGGTAAGGGAGGGATATGGGATTCTTGGTAGTGGTGGTGTTTTCTGTCCTTACTAATATATTGTATTATATGACACTTTATTTTTCTTTTTATTATCTTTTACTATTCAAGAAAAAAAAACTTTTTCATAGTAATCAATATGTTCATATGCTGACTGTGATGATAAATATACAACTATATGATGATACCATGAACAACTGATTGTACACTGTGGATAACTGTATGTTATGTGTATATATCTCTATAAAATTGTAGGAAAAATATAAATGGGGTATAAGTGCTGGAGAAAACATGGAGAGAGGGATGTCCCTATTTACTGTTGATGATGAGGCAGAATGGTGTAGCATTTCTGGAGGTCACTGTGGTGGTTCCACAAGAAGCTAAGTATGTGGGGGCCATAAGGTCTTGCAACCTCATTATGGGGTATGTACTTGGAAGATCTGAGAGCAGAGACATGAATGGACATTTGCACATGGGTGTTTATGGAGGCAGGATTCATGATTTGCAGTGGGTGGAGGTGGCCTAAGTGTACACTGACTGAGGAACAGAATGGTGAACTGTGCTGTATGCATACAATGGAATATTGAGAAACTACGAGAAGGAGTGAAGTTGAGAGTCATCAAGAGGTGAATGGATCCAGTAGACAGTATTTTGAGTGAAGTACACCAGAAACAAAGGCAAACACTATAATGCCTCACCAATATGGACTAACTACAATGTGTAAACTCAGAATTCAATCTTAGAGCACAGCCTAACAGGGAAATGATTATTGTAATGGTCCCTAGATTGTAAGCTCTTACAGCAGTCAAATCTATTCCTGAATTGTAATGGCTATCTCCAAACTCTGAGATGTTAATCCTTGGTGTATAACCTCATTGGTCTCTGTAACATTGGGTAACTGTGTGACACCTGAGGCTCAGAGCTAGAGCTCGGCAGATAAGAATGTCAGTATTACAGCATACAGGAACTATTAAAAAAAAAAAGCTGAAAAAGAGCCCAGTACTCAATTAGAGACTGTGGTGATAAATGTACAACTATATGATGATATATGAAGCAGATCTTGTTAAGACTAGGGCAAACTGGGCTAAAGGGTAAAGGTTGAAACTGACTGTGTGTTAAACGTTCAAATTCCATGTGAGACCTAGGGAAGAGATGTTCATTTGGTGTAGGATCTATATTTTTCTAAACAATATAACTGCTACAGTCAGTTTGTTGAAACACCACAATTACATGGAACTTTGAATAGGAAGTGAGATATGGTAGGTCTGTATAGGTTAGAGTGAAATAGCAACAAATCCCAAAGTTATTTGGGCAGAGAATAAAAATACATATTCTGTGCCCCCCTGAGGAGCTGGGGGAGGATGCGGAGGTGTTGGACTTCCTCACCTGTATTGCTGCTGATGTTCTCACAAACACTGGGGACTGATGGCTTGATATGCTGAGCCCTCTGTCTTGGGACTTGCCCGTATGAAGCTTGTTACTACAAAGGAGAGGCTGAACCTGCCTATAATTGTGCCTAAGAGTCTTCCCCTGAGTGCCTCTTTGTTGCTCAGATGTGACCCTCTCTCTCTAACTAAACCACCTTGGCAGGTGATCTCACTGCCCTCCCTCCTATGTGGGACCTGACTCCCAGGGGTGTAAATCTCCCTGGCAAAGTAGGATATGACTCCCTAGGATGAATCTGGACCCGACATCATGGGATTGAAAACATTTTCTTGACCGAAAGGGGGAGGCGAAGTGAAATGAAATAAAGCTTCAGTGGCTGAGAGATTTCAAATGGAGTCAAGAGGTCAGTCTGGTGGATGCTCTTATGCACTATATAGATAACACTTTTTAGGTTTTAATGTATTGGAATAGCTAGAAGTAAATACCTGAAACTACCAAACTCCAGCTCAGTAGCCTTGACTTTTGAAGACAATTGAATAACAATGTAGATTACAAGATGTGACAGTGTGATTGTGAAAACCCTGTGGATCACACTCCCTTTATGCAGTGTATGGATGGATGAGTAGAAAAATAGGGATAAAAACTAAATGAAAAATAGGGTGGGATGGGGGGGATGATTTGGGTGTTCTTTTTTACTTTTATTTTTTGTTCTTATTCTGATTCTTTCTGGTGTAAGGAAAATGTTCAAAAATTGATTGAGGTGATGAATTCACAACTATATGATGGTACTGTGAACAGTTCACTGTACAGCATGGATGACTGTATGGTATGTGAATATATCTCAATAAAACTGAATTTTTTTAAAAAGAAGCAACCAGAGCACTCCAAGAGAGTGGTGGGGTGGAGAGGAGTGTTATGAAAAAAAAATGAGTTTCCTATCCTGAATCTTGAGGCAGAAATGCAATGCAGTGGATGAAAGGCCTGAGCTTTGAGTTCAGGAAAACATAAATTTGGATCTTGGTTCTGCCTGTTTAAAAGCTCTGTGACCTTGAGCAAGCTACTCACAATCTGTGCCAGTTTGGATGCATTATGTCCCCCAAAATGACATGTTCTTTAATGCAATCTTGTGGGGGCAGACGTATTAGTGTTGATTAGGTTGGAATCCTTTGATTGAGTGTTTCTATGGAGATGTGACTCAAGCAACTCTGAGAGGAATGTTTGATTGGATAATTTCCATGGAGATATGGACCCCACCCATTGAGAGTGGGTCTTTATTTAATTACTGGAATCCTATTGAAGAGCTCAGACAGGAGGAGCTTGGTGCTGCAGCCAAGAGAGACATTTTGAAGATGGCCATTGAAAGTAGACTTTTGCTACTCAAGAATTTGCCAGGGAAAAACTAAGAGAATACCCCCAGATGCCTAGAGAGAAACAACCTGGGAGAAAGCCATTTTGAAACACAACCTCGGAGCAAAGGAAGAAGATGTCAGCCACGTGCCTTCCCAGACAACAGAGGTGTTTCAGATGCCATTGGCTATTCTTCTGTGAAGGTACCCTATTGTTGATGCCTTAGCTTGGACATTTTTATGGCCTTAAGACTGTAACTGTCTAACCAAATAAACCTCCTTTATAAAAGCCAAAAAAAAAAAAAAAAGACCTGTAAATTGAAGAGCTCAGATGAAAAGTGCTTTGGGAACAATAAAGATAAATATGCCAGAAACTCAAACATCTACAGAAAAGGGTACAGAGATCCCCAAAATTTATAGCTCTGGGTTTAAAAGTTGGAGCTCAAAAGCTAAAAGCCAACTGCCTTCCCCCAGGCTATGCCGCCTCCCCTAATTCCAAAGAAATCTTACTACTGTGTTTCCACTCTGTACCCTAAACCATTACTGTTTGCATTGCTGTGGTGGTTGTTTGTTGCTTTCAAGTGTTGAAGATGCACACTGTTCTAAGTAAACCATCTATCAACTCCTTTGGGTTCAAGGCTATCCTTAAGGTGCAGTGGAAAGTGTGAGTTCAAGGCAGCACAGCCTCTTTCCTTCTGTTGCCCTCCCCATTCTAGGGTGACCGGTAGAGGTTGATAGCTATGCAAATTTAACAGGCACCAAGACAGACTCTTTTGCTTTCTGATATCCCTGATGGGAAGAGTTGCTGCATTTTCAAACCACCACCAATCTCAGAAAGATTCACCGGCTAAAGGGAACTCCAGTTACTTTTGGAGGCAATGACTGGGTGGGGATATCACATAAAAACCATAAATTGCAACTGGCTTCCGAACAAGCAGTGAGCTAAAGCTACCTAGTGAAACCTAAGTGTCA
Organism: Choloepus didactylus; assembly: GCF_015220235.1. Lineage (NCBI taxonomy): Eukaryota > Metazoa > Chordata > Mammalia > Pilosa > Megalonychidae > Choloepus > Choloepus didactylus. The sequence goes on along the minus strand of NC_051334.1, from coordinate 89,697,871 downwards.
ACCCCTTTGCACTTGACACTGTTCAATGGAACACACAAAACCTCACAGAAAACACAGTAACCTGGTAAGTGTTTCCCAAACCATTCGAAATATGTTTCCCGTTTCAATTTGCTAAAGCTGCTGAAATGAAATATACCACAAATGAACCAGCTTTTAACAATGGGAATTTATGAGGTTTCAAGTTACAATTCTAAGGCTGTGAAAAATGTCCAGATTAAGGCATCAGCAAGAGGATACCTTCTCTGCAGAAAGGCTGCTGGCATCCAGGGTTCCTCTGTCATATGGGAAGGCACATGGCCGGTGTCTGCTGACCTTTCTCTCCTATGTTTCGGTGCTTTCAGGTTCTGGCTCTTTCACTTTCTGTGAATTCTTTCTTGCTTTTCTCTCTCTCTAAGCTCTCTCCAAATGTCTCTGCCATTTAACTTCTCATAAAGGACTCCAGTAAAGGATTAAGACCCAACCTCAGTGGGCTGGGTCACATCTCAATTGAGACAAACTAACCAAAATATCCCACTCACAACAGGTATGCCCCCACAGGGATGGATTAAAAGAAAATGGTGTTTTCTGGAGTACGTAACAGCTCCAAACCAGCACACTCCACCCTATGGACACTAAAATGACATGTTCTTTCCGTATGCAAAATACATTCATTCCATCATAATACCACAAAAGCTTAAATCATTTCAGTAACAATAAGTAAGTACAAAGTCTTATCAAAATCAGTTACAGGCATGGTCTGTCCTAAGGCAAAATTCCCCTCTGGCTATGGACCTGTGAAACTTAGGACAAGTTATCTGCTTCCAATATACAAAGGAGGCACAGTCATAGGATAAAGATCTGATTGCCTTAGGGGGAAATTGGAGGAAAACAGGGATCAAAGGTCCCAAACAGTTCCAAAAACCTGTGGGGCTTACTTCATAGACTTCAAAATATGAGTCACTGAGGTTTGAGAGAGCAGAAGTCCCACCCCTTCCAAGGGCTTGCACAGCAGCCCTGCTTTCTGCAAACACTGGAGTGAGGTCGCCAGCATCATTGGGGAGACCACCATGTTCTCGTCCCCACCCTCCTCAAGCATCGGGGCACCACCAGGACTCTGCATCTCTGGGGCAAAGGCTCTTCCTTCTCCTAACAGTGGGGTGGTGACCAGTCTCTCCCAATCCCCAGTGAATGTGCCCCACCCTCTCAAAGGCCTGGAGTGGCAGCATTCTTCCTAAAGAATGGGGCGGACAAGCTCCCCTCAATTCCACAGGCATCTGAGAGCCCTGGGGTGGTAACACTCTTCCTGAACAATGGAGTGGAAGGCCCACCCTCTGCAAACTCTGGGGTAAACTCACCCTTTCCACGTGCATGGGATTGCTTTCCTGGCCTGAGGATTCTTGGCTCCAGACCTCAGTTTCCATGGTTCTGCATTTGAAGTAATTTTTCCTTCAATCTGTCCCTTTTAGTCCAGGCGGACAATGGTTCCATTTATATAGATCCTGCAACAAACTTGTTGGTTTTGCACCCAGCACACAGGGGTCTCAACCCTCAGACAATAGGACTTTCCACAAATCCTTTCTGGATAATTTCATTTCCAATTCTGATTCACAGTGAGATGGCTGACTGGTTAAATCCTTACATGGGGCTCTACTCTCTAGGGACTTACTTTCCGGAAACGGAATTTTCCCAAACATGAGTTTCTGGTTTCTTTGTACCCAAGAGTACAGTTCTCATTTTATCCCATTCCTCTCACATTTTACTATGAGCTGCAAGGAGAAGCCAGGCTACATTTTCCACATTTAGTCTGGAAATTTCTTCAGCGAAGTATCCAAGCTCATCACTTTTAAATTCTGCCTTCCATCTGACATCAGGACTCAATTTTGTCAAATTCTCTGCCATTTTAAAACAAGGTTCACCTTTCTTCCAGTTTGCAATAACACATTCATCATTTCTGTCTAAGTCCTCATCAAAAGTACCCTTAGAATTCATATTTCTACCAACAGTCTCTTCAAAGAAATCTAGGCTTTTTCTATCAAGCATCTCACAATTCTTCCAGAATCTTTTCCTTATCCACTTATAAAGCCATTCCAGGGTTTTTGGTATTTGCAAATCACAGCACCTCATATCTCTGGTACCAAAATCTGTTTCAGTTTGCTAAAGCTGATGAAATGCAATATACCAGAAATGGACTGGCTTTTAACAATGGGATTTATTAGGTTACAAGTTACAAACCTAAGGCTGTGAAAAATGTCCAAATTAAGGCATCAGCAAGAGGATACCTTCTCTGCAGAAAGGCTGCTGGCATCCGGGGTTCCTCTGTCACATGGGGAAGGCACATGGCTGGTGTCTGCTGGTCCTTCGCTCCTAGGTTTCACTGCTTTCAGTTTCTGGCTCTTTCCATTTCTGTGGGTCCTTTCTTGCTTCTCCAGGGCATTTCTCTTTCTAAGCTCTCTCCAAATGTCTCTGCCTTTTATCCTCTCCAAAAGGACTCCAGTAGAGGATTAAGACCCACCTTTAATGGGCTAGGTCACATCTCAATTGAAACAACATTATCAAAGGGTCCCACCCACAAAAGGTCTGCCCCCAAAGGGATGGATTAAAAGAACATGGTATTTTCTGGTGGTACATAGCAGCTTCAAACCAGCACACCTCTTATGGGTAACCCTGCCAACATTCAAGTGATTAAGGATTCCCTGGTGACTGCAGGGGACTCCAAATGTCTCATGGACCCTATCCAAAGAAGCAGTAAAGTAGGAATTCACCAGAATGATTCAGAGGAAAAGCCTCATTTTTCTTTTTCTACACACCTTTCTCCCCTTCTACCGTGTCCTCTCGGCCTTTAGAATTCACTTCATCAACTGATGCTCTCTTCCAATTGTTCTCTGCTAGGAGCTGTGTGTTGCAATTGGGAGTGGAGTAAGGTGGGCCAAGAGAACGGGGCAAAGGAGTGAGGAAGTTAAGAATGGGAAGGGGAAAGAAGAAAAGAAATAAGGAAGGAAAGAAATTAAGGAAGAAAGGAATGAAAGCTCACAGGGAGAACAAGTATGTGTAACAGCTGCTTGGGTTGCTAAGCCACTGCTGTCTGTGGGCAACTGGGTGCTGAAATGGCTTCCTCCAACACATTCCTCAGTCCCACTTACTAGCTCCACAGAATCCCTTCCTCCCAGGCTCATCCCCCTAGTATCATAAAACCATTTCCATGGCAACCTGTCCTCACACAATTTAAGGTGGTCCTGGTATTGAGTTTTATGGGTTCTACCTACCCCAAGCAGGGTGTCCTCTACACTACTTTCCATTCTCCTCTAGTGCTGAATTTTCTCTGGTAGGATAATACTCACTTCCCACACTGAAAACCAATTCCCCCCATCCCTTATAAATACTGTCTGGCTTACTCCAGCCCCCATCTCTGCCTCCTTACATTTCTTCAATCATTCCCAACATAAACACACACTCAAGTTCATGCCCAGAAGGCAGTTTTGATGAAACAAGTAATATTTGTAGTGGCCTTTTCCCCTCAAATCTCTTTGTTATGGAGGTGTTCCCCGTATTTCCATATCTTCTGCTCTTGGTGTCTAGAAAAATTCAGGTCCTAGTGTTTTCTCACATATCTGCAGCCACTTCTCACAAAAGAAAAAACAGCTGGATGATGGCATTCTTTAAAGAAACAATCCCAAAATTCAGCCTTTCATAATTTAAAATAAAATCCCTTAATGAAATCCACTAAATATGTGATTAGTAATATTAAATGCCTTCATAGGATTACTGTTTCTAACTTTCATTTGCTATAAATGGTTTTCTTAGAGGAAAATGAAGTGAGTTCACTTTTCAGGTACTGAAAGATCATATAAAAGAGATAATTGCTGAATGCTTTATAGGAAGAAAAATATCTATAAGGGAAGTTCAGGATTACAGAAAAATACACATATATAGGTGATCATGCTTGATTACCTTACTATAATTTCTTTTTACTGATATGTAGTATAGTTTATATCTAAAAGAGTTAGGCATAGACTTTTACTTTAATATTTCACTTTTAAAAATGTCAAGTTAAGTCCTGAAAATCATTCATTATCAGACTATTATTGTGCTAGTTGATTATTCCAGGGAGTTTTGTAATTCCCTTATATTAGAGTTCTGGATAAACAAAATTATTGCCCAACATATTTAGTTATACCTCCCACCTTACTGTCCAGTTAATTCAGAAATTAAAAGATGAAAATTATTGCTCATGCATTTTCAGCACATTGACCATGTTCAATTTTACCACAGCCATAACTATGAGCCAAATAAATTATTAGTAAAATAGCTAACTTTCTAAGAAATTCAATCTATTCATTTTAGTTTAATAAAGCAAGTTTCTGGATAAAATGTAATTTAAATGTCAATTTCAATGACTGCTTGTTATTGGAAACTGAAAGAAAAGTAATGGAACTCCTTTCTACAGGATTTCCCACTGTGTTTTTTGATAGCACAGTTTTTTTTTTTTGAGTTCAACACCACTCCTTTTCTGGAGACTAACTTCCTTCTCCAGAGTTCCCCAACAACTGATCTCACATTCTCTGAACTTCATGTGGCACAATACCATGGATACTGTTGCTAGGAGACCAAGAATGTTAACCGTTGCATCATTAGAACTCTTACAGTTAGGAGCAGTTTCAAATGAGAAATTTATATTAGGCAATAATGAGTCCCAAATCTCAAGAAAGACCAAGCTATACTGGACATATTAAATATTAGAAAAAAGTTCCTCAAGATATTTGGCCTTTACTAAAAATAGTAAAGATAAACAGATAATACACCTAGACACATATAATAAAATATTTGGTCATAATAAGGATTGCAACTGTCTTTATGTGAATTCAAAATTAAGTAGCAATTTTGGAAAAAAGACTTTGGGAAAATATCATCTATTTAATTTTTACCTCCAAATGAACACTGTTCAAAAATATTTAAACAGTTAAAAAGTATTGATTAGCATTTTATAACTGTTTTGGGTCCCCAAAACTAATATAAAGCCATTTAAAAGGCAGAGTTCTTCCCAACATACAACATAATGTCTTGGTAGACTATATCCAGTTTATAAGAATCATCTCATAATTGCTTTAATAAAAATATCAAAATTAAGAAGATAGGCAAGTAAAGAGCCACAGGAAGCGAATTATTTGACAAAGTCAATGACCTATGGGTATGTTTTGTAAAGCACATCTATAGCAGCTTGCAGTAAAATGGAGAGGGAATAAGTACATTTTTGAAGGGCCAAAGGTGAAACAAGATATGTGCTCAATTTTTTTCTGGCACTATAATATATGTCAAATGAAGAAGAAACAATGTGTTTGAAAACATCTGAGACTTATAAACCATGTATATAAATAAAGAGAATGTTGAATCAGAGCTTAACTTGGAAAGAAAAACATATCTACATGGTTTCTAAAGGAAAAATATAAAAATTACATGATGCTAATGGAGTACAGATTTTTTATTTTTTAACCTTTTGAGTGTAGATTTTAAAATGTATAATTAAATAGTACAAGAACTAACAATGATATGGTGCATTTAATGTCCCATGTATTAAGTGTTTTAATGAACTTATTTAATCTTCACTCAAAAGAACATAAAGAAAGTTCTTAAGAAACCTCTCATGATCCAGGAGAAAAAAGAAATTAAGGAATAGAGCAATATATAAAATGGCACAGGAGGAATTAAAAGCGTGATAGGTAGGCAAGAAGTGGAGGTAGAATAACAGATCAGGTATTTTGAAGTGTGCCTTTTAATATACAAGACAGCGCTACTGTAAAGAAGTACTAAAATGTCATAGAAAGGTTTGATTAATCAGTAATAATTCAGCAAAGTACTATATGTCTACAATAAAATACATATCAAATATAAGTTATATCATCAAGGACCTCGTTAACATGGTTGGAGAGACAAATCCAAAACAAATGTATTAAAAATTAAAACTTTTTATAAAGACTGCATGTAACTGAGCAATAAGATGGGAGGAAAGAATCTTGGGAGAAAAAAAGATAAAACAGAAGTCAAAATAAAACTATCATTCAGCAGCTTCTTAATGATCAAAATGTTTGATTTCAGCCCTATTCATTTCCAGGGTCACAATTCCCAATTTTATTAACAGTGACATAATCTCTTCTAACTCAGTTTTGATGTATTTTTAAAAAAACATTAAAGATCCTTTCTAAAACAAGAATTATTTGAAAACTTACTGAGTGCAATGTTACATTTTAGGGCAAAGCACTCAATTCCTTCCCTGAGCTCCCATGAAAAAGGCAGTAGAGGAATTGTTCTCTGAAAAGCCAGATGGTAGAAATCAAGATGATGGATTTGGTAGATGGTACAAAAGCATCCTTGAATAGATTTCTGAAAATAAGCTGCTAGTAATGGAAAAGACTTAATATTTGAAGTACATAGATGGATACATCTTTGACCAATGATAGCTAACTTGAACGAAAACTATTTATCATTGGTAATGAGCTGGTCAGAAACAGAGCACTATCATTTACTTCTTGATGGGCTTATCGGAATGACAAATACATTGCCTACGAGTTTTTCATGTCACCTTACTCTACTCATAAAAATATTGCTTTATTTCAAAAGCTATGATATATTTTATAGTTGCAAGTTCAGCATATTTATAATATATTTAATAAATATAAATACATGTTTGGCCTTCCTGTTTCACTGATTCAGACTGGTCTTTAAAAACAGACAGAGAGAGAAGATGGCAGCATAGAGAGGAGTGGAAATTAGTTAGTCCCCTCAGAGCAACTAAAAAAAAACCAGGTACAACTAGTAAAAGATATGGAATAACTGCTGGGAGATGGCAGCTACTGTCCACACATCTGGTAACAATCTGTATTGGAGAAATGCCCGAGATCACAGCATAAAATCTGTAAGTAAAGGCTGTAGACCAGAGCTGAGAGCCCCCTCCTTCACGGCAGCCTGAACTGCAAAACCCTGCAGTGCTACAGAGCAGCACTGTCTGAACAAGCAAATATACCTCAGCCCAGCTCCAACTGGGGTTTTAATGTTAACTGCTCAATATAGGCTACAAGTCCCCAACAAGCAGACAGAGGCTTTTGGTGACGACTGACCTTGGAGATCCAGGGGATGTATCTGTTTTGGGATGGGGAGCCCAAGGGATTGGGTCCTATCTCTGGCAGATGGGTGAATCTGGGGGCTGTGGATGAGGGCTTTCTGTCCCTTTCTCTCTCTCTCAACATGGGTGGCTCAGGGGAGAAAGCCTCAGCCATTTTCAGCTCACAGTGCTCTGCAGTAGAGAAAGCCTCAGCCATTTTAAACTTGCAGCACTCTGACCCAGACAAGGGTGGAGGTAGCAGAGTCAGAGAAACAAAGAATCTATTTATATGCAAATGGCCTCTCTCTAGGGCACGTATCCAAGAGGAAAGAGGTGGGGCCCAGCTCTACTACCTGCCTTCCATTCAGAACCAGACCCCAGAGCCTGGGGGAACACAGCCACGAGCCACACCCCCTTACAACAGTCTGGAGTGACAGGTGCCACCTGCTGGGCAGAAGAGCACAGGGCGTGTCAATCCTCTAAGACACACCATCAGGGAAACTGGATACTGAATATTTTTTCCCTCTGTTCTCATCTGGGAAAACCTGATTGGGGTGGCCAAGGAGGTCAGATGCCTAGACAACAGAAAACTACAACCTACACTAATCCTATGATTAATAAACTTTCATTTGGAATTATGAATATAATTTGTTTTAGGACATGAAATTCAGCAATAAGGCATAATTTGTGGCAAAATTAAAGCACGATGAAGAGCACTGTATTCTTTAACCATGAGAAGGTGATCAACTAGTGTTGTGTCATATATGTCTGTACTGGCAAGAAGAATTAGCAAATTAATGAATCACTTATACTGATTATACTTTTGCTGTAAGTGTAAGCCACAGTCTTTTGGTTACTTTTACCCACTAGCTCTTGTTCTACTGCTTAGGGAGATTCAGAACAAATGAATCTTTATTACCATGAATCCTCTTCAAATGTTTGCAGACATCACTCAGGTCTCCCATGAGTTGTGTTTTCTGTAAGCAAATAAATACCCTACTTCTCTAATAATTCTTCATTCTGTATGGGTTTTAATCTCCTTAAATATCCTGATCATGCTATTCTGAACATGCTCCAGTTCTCCTGTTTGTTTATTTATTCAATAGAATCTACTAAGTCTCTCTCATAATGTCTAGAGCACTCTTTTTATTTAATTCAATTTTACTGAGATATATTCACATACCATGCAGTAATACAAAGCGTACATTCAGTTGTTCACAGTACCATTATATAGTTGTGTGTTCATCAGTAAAATTAATTTTTGAACATTTTTATTACCATACACACAAAAATAATAAGAATAAAAATTAAAGTGAAAAAGAACAATTAAAGTAAAAAGAACACTGGGTGCTTTTTTTTTTTGCCCCCATTTTCCTACTCATCCATCCATACACTGGACAAAGGGGAGTGTGGTCCATATGGCTCTCCCAGTCACATTGTCACCCCTCATAAGCTACATTTTTACAAAATTGTCTTCAAGATTCAAGGGTTCTGGGTTGTACTTTGATAATTTCAGGTATTTACTGCTAGCTATTCAAAATCATTAGAACCTGAAAAGGGTTGTCTATATTGTGCGTAAGAATGCCCACCAGAGTGATCCCTCAGCTCATTTGGAATCTCTCTGCCACTGAAGCTTATTTCATTTCCTTTCACATCCCCCTTATGGTCAAGAAGATATTCTCCATCCCACGATGCCAGGTCTAGATTCCTCCCCAGGAGTCATATTCCACACTGCCAGGGAAATTTATACCCTTGGGTATCAGATCCCATGTAGGGGGGAGGGCAGTGATTTCACCTGCCAAGTTGGCTTAGCTAGAGAGACAGGGACATATATGAGCAACAAAGAGGCATTCAGGAGGAGATGCTTAGGCACAATTTTAGGCAGGCCTAGCCTCTCCTTTGCAGCAACAGTCTTGCCAAGGGCAAGTTCCATGGTAGAGGGCTCAGCCCATCAAACCACCAGTCCCCTTTGTCTGTGAGCACATCAGCAACCACCGAGGTGGAGAAGCCCATGGAGCACTCGTAAATGAATAATGTAGGGTGGGGCAAGATGGCAGAGTGGTGAAATTTAGTGGTGGAATTTAGTTACTCCTCAAAGGCAGCTGCAAATAGCCAAGAACTGTAGAGAACAGTGTTACTGGGGACTTCTGTGACTGGCATGCTTCATACACCAGTCTGGAATGGGTGGAATGGCTGAGATTTCAGCAAAGAACTGCAAGCCTCCCTGGCCAGGAGGCTGGTGCCCTCCCCCAGAAGCATGGCAGACTTTCTTGGAGTTGGTTCCCTGAGGGAAAAAGAAACAATTTGTGCTGGAAACAAAGAGGGGGGCTCAACCAGGCCCCAACTGCAGAATTAATGAACAAATTCAGACTGCTGATTTAAAGCTCCAAGTACAGACAAATCAAGAGCAGGCATGAAAGGAACTGGGAGGATTCGATCTGGCAGAGAGGAGTTGGGGTGAAAACAACAACAAACCAGAGACTTTTGGAGTTGGAGGTGTTCAGACTACTGGAAAAGGGCTGGGCTCCAAGAAAAAGGGGCACATAGAAACAGGTACTAACTTCAGCTCTTGCTTCCAAAACTAGGAGTGGGGGTCTGGCTCTGAAAGGGGCTTCTGTTTTTTGTTTTCTGTTTTTGTTTTCTTTTTCTTCTTTAATTACTCTCCAACTCTTTATTTTTATACTTTTCAATAGCCCACCAGAGCTGCCAGAAGGCTCAGGCTTCAGGATTGCCCCGGCAGAATTAAAGTTGTCTGAGAGTAAACTATTCATGTGAAAGAGATAATAGCCTAAAGGGTATAACTTTAAATAGTCTATACCGGGACTGGCAAAACTTGGGGGCTGGGGAAAGGCTTTGAAAAGGGATTTATTTTTTAAAGAAAATAACTATTTTAAGTAGCTCGTTACAGAAAGCCTCCAATATCAGCAACTGGCAGCTGGACCAGGCAAGGGCAGAGCTAAGATAGGTCTGAGACACAAAGCAATAAATCTAGTGGGGGAGATAATACCCTAAAGGATATAAATCCCCCAAACAGCTGGGCAGGGACCAGCTTAATTGGTGGCCCTTATTCAGAGAACTAAGAATGCAGGGTTTGGATAACAGAAAGAGCTTGAGTCAGCCATGCCTCTGGCAGGAATAGGGTCTGCAGAGAATTAAAGGCAGTGCAACACTTTACACTGGTGGGGAGCTGCAGGCTGACAATTACCCCTGCTGGACAGGATAGGAAAAGTACAGAGGCTAGAGGCTTCACAGGAGGGTCTGATAACTATCAGGGTCTCATTCTCATGGAAATGTGAAATGGAGTACACCCTCCTCCTGAGACCTGGCACTGTCTAGATGAGAAAATCTGATTGGGGAAGGTCATAACTAGTCTCACAAAAAGGGTACACAGAGGCAGGACAAGAACTAGAAAAATAAGAGCTGAAAAGTTCTGATCAACTAAACAGAAGCCATGTTAGAGGTTTAGAATAAGTTGAACTGAACACTGTAGAACAGAAAGAGAACAATGCCAACCAAAAGAAAACCCTAGGTGAAAGAGTGAAAACAAGCTCCAGAATAAATTAATCAAGAAAATCAGATGCCTAGAGAGATAAAAATAATGAGCCATACTAGGAAACAAAGACATATGGACCAACCAAAGGAACAAACTAACATTTCAGCTGAGATACAGGAATTGAAACAACTAATTAAATATATTCAAACAAATATCCTAAATCAAATCAATGACCTGAAGGAAAACGTGGAAAAAGAGATGAAGGGTACAAAGAAGACAATGGAAGACCATAAAGAAGAATTTGTAGGCCTAAAAAACAAATGGCAGAACTTATGGGAATGGAAGGCACAGTAAAAGAGATGAAAAACACAGTGGAGACAGACAAGAGTAGAACTGAAGAAACAGAATAAAGGATCAGTGAACTGGAAGACAGGACATCTGAAATCATACACACCAAAGAACAGACAGGGAAAAGAATGGAAAAATACAAGCACGGACTTAGGGAACTGAATGACAACATGAAGCACGTGAATATATGTGTTATGGGTGTCCCAGAAGGAGAAGAGAAAGGAAAAGGGCAGAAAGAATAATGGAAATCATTGAAAATTTCCCAACTCTTATGAAAGACATAAAATCACAGATTCAAGAAGTACAGGGTACCTGAAATAGATAGATTCCAATAGACCTACTCCAAGAAACTTACTGATCATAAGGTCCAATGTCAAAGACCAAGAGAGAATTCAGAAAGCAGCAAGAGAAAAGCAATCCATCACATATAAGGGAAGCTCGATAAAATTATGTAATTATTTCTCTGCAGAAACCATAGAGGCATGGACGCAGTGGTATGATATAGCCAAGATACTGAAAGAAACACTGACAACCAAGAATTCTATGTCCAACAAAAACTGTCCTTCAATAATGAGGGAGAGATTAAAATATTTTCATACAAACAGCACTGAGAGAGTTTGTGAGTAAGAGACCTGCACTACAAGAAATACTAAAGGAAGTGCTACACGCTGATAGGAAAAGACAGGAGAGACAGATTTGGCGAAGGTATAGAAATGAAGACTATGAGAAAACGTAAAAAGAGAGAGAGAGAGAGAATAAGATACGACATATAAAATCCAACAGACAAAACAGTAGAAGAAAGTACTGCCCTCACAGTAATAACACTAAATTTTAATGTATTTAACAAACCAATAAAAAGACAGATTGTCAGAATGGATTGAAAACAAAAGGGACCCATCTATATGCTGCCTACATGACACTCACTTTAGACACAAGAACAAAAATAGGTTGAAAGTGAAAGGTTGGAAGAAGGTATTCATGCAAACAACAATCAGAAAAAAGTGGAAGTAGCTATATTAATATCAGACAAATTATACTTCAAATGTAAAATAATTAAAAGTATCAAAGAAGTTCACTATATATTAATAAAAGGTTCAATTGATCAGAAGACAAAACATTCATAAATATTTATACACCAAGTCCAAGTGCCAAAAAATACATGAGGAAAACACTGACAACACTGACAGAAGTACATACCTCTACAATAATAATTGGACACTTCAATACACCACTCTCATCAATGGATAGAACATCTAGACAAAGGATCAATAAGGAAACAGAGATGCTGAATTGTATGATAAATGAACTGGACTTGACAGACACGTTTAGAACAATAAATCCCATGACAGCAGGATACACATTTTTTTTCAACTTCCTAAGAAAGCATGAACAACAAACATTGACTTGAGAAGAAACAGATAACCTCAACAAACTAATCACAAGTAAAGAGATTGATTCAGTCATCAAAAAGCTCCCAAAAAAGAAAAGCTCAGGACCACATGGCTTCACATGTGAATTCTACCAAGCATTCAAGAAAGAATTAGTACCAATCCTACTAGAAATCTTCAAAAAAATTGAAGACTAGGGAAAGCCACCTAACTCATTCAATGAAGCCACCATCACCCTAATATCAAAGTCAGACAGAGATACTCCAAAAAAAGAAATTATAGACCAATTCCTTTAAGGAATATAGATACAAATATCAACACAAAATACTCGCAAATTGAATCCAACAGCACATTAAAGGAATTGTACAACATGGCCAAGTGGGATTTATTCTAGGTAAGCAAGAATGGTTCAACACAAGAAAATCAATTAATGTAATGCACCACAGCAACAAGTCAAAGTGTAAGAACCACACAATCTCAATCCATGCAGAAAAGGCATTTGGCAAAATTCAACATCCTTTCTTGAGGAAAACATTCAAAAGGATAGGAATAGAAGGGAACTTTCTCAATGTGATAGAGACAATATGTGAAAAACACACAGCTAACACCATAGTCAATGGTGAAAGACTGAAAGCTTTCCCTCTAAGATCAGGAACAAGACAGGGATGCCCACTGTTACCAGTGTTATTCAACATTGTGCCAGAAGTTCTAGCTAGAGCAATTAGGCAAGAAAAAGAAATCAAAGGTTTCCAAACTGGGGAGGAAGAAGTAAAACTTTCACTGTATGCAGATGACATGAACCTATATCTAGAAAATCCAGGAAACTCCATAGCAAAGCTACTAGAGCTAATCAATGAATACAGCAAAGTGTCAGGCTACAAGATTGTTAGTTTGCTAATGCTGCCAGAAGCAAAACACAAGAGACGGATCAGCTTTTATAAAGGGGGTTTATTTGGTTACACAGTTACGGTCTTAAGGCCATAAAGTGTCCAATGTAACACATCAGCAATCAGGTATTTTCACTGGAGGATGGCCAATGGTGTCTGGAAAATCTCTGTTAGCTGGGAAGGCACATGGCTGGTGTCTGCTCCAAAGTTCTGGGTTCGAAATGGCTTTCTCCCAGGATGCTCCTCTCTAGGCTGCAGTTCCTCAAAAATGTCACGCTCAGTTGCTCTTGGGGCATTTGTCCTCTCTTAGCTTCTCCGGAGCAAAAGTCTGCTTTCAACAGCCATCTTCAAACTGTCTCTCATCTGCAGCTATTCCCTCCGCTTCTGTGCATTCTTCAAAGTGTCCCTCTTGGCTGTAGCAAGCTTGCTCCTTCTGCCTGAGCTTACATAGTGCTCCAGTAATTTAATTCAGACCCACCCTGAATGGGTGGGGCAACACCTCCATGGAAATTATCCAATTAGAGTCATCACTCACAGCTGGGTGGGGCGCATCTCCATGGAAACACTCAAACAATCACAATCTAATCAAAACTGATGCATCTGGACAGGAGGGGCTTGGGCAAGATGGCAGCATAGAGAGGAGTGGAAGGTAAGTAGTCCCCCTGGAACAACTGAAAAAACCAGAAACAACTAGTAAATAACCCAGAATAACTGTGGTGGGACAAACGAGACCATCCACTCATCATACACCAACCTGAATTGGGAGGAATGCCCAAGATCACAGCATAAAATCTGTAAGTAAAACCTGCGGATCCAAGTCGTGAGACCCCCTCCCCTGTAGCCCAAGCTGCAAAGCCTCATGGTGCCAGAGAGAAGCTCTCTCCCAGCAAGCAAACATAGCTCAGCTGAGCTCCAACTGGGGTTTTAAGCAGCGAGTGTGAACTGCTCACTACAGGTACGAATCCCCAAAAAACAGACAGAGGCTTTGGGTGACGACTGACCTTTGACAGCCGGATAGTCACCTTGGACTAGGTCTGAAGGGGACTATCTGTTTCTTTTTCATCTCAGTGGAGAAAGCCCCAGTCATTTTCAGTTTCCAGGGCTGTGACTCAGAGAAGGGTGGAGACAGCACAAGCAGAGAGAGAGACCACTGAAATGCTAATGAACTCCCCCTAGGGGGTCTGTTTTCTCTAAGAGGGAAGGGGTGGGGCCCTTTCCATTCAGAATCAGACCCCAGAGCCTGGGGGAACATGGCCATACCTCCTCACACCAGTCAAGAATTATAGGCTAACAGGCATCACCTGCTGGGCAGAAAGGCACAGTGACCTGAGGCATCACAGGGTGGAGCAATTTTCTAAGACACATCCTCAGGGAAACCAGATACTGAATATTTCTTCCCTCTGGGACCTGATCCTGTTCTGGTCTGGGAAAACCTCATTTGGATAACCAAGGAAACCATGCCTACACCACAGAAAATTACAACCTACACTAAGAAAAACAAACTTATGGCCCAGTCAAAGGAACAAATGTGCACTTCAACTGAGATACAGGAATTTAAAGAAGTAATGCTAAATCAATTCAAAAAGTTTAGAGAAGATATTGCAAAAGAGATAGAGGCTGTAAAGAAAACACTGGGCATACATAAGGCAGAAATTGAAAGTTCAAAAAAACAACTAGTAGAATCTTTGGAAATGAAAGGCACAACACAAGAGATGAAAGACACAATGGAAACATACAACAGCAGATCTCAAGAGGCAGAAGAAAACACTCAGGAACTGGAGAACAAAACACCTGAAAGTCTACATGCAAAGGAGCAGATGGAGAAAAGAATGAAAAAATATGAGCAATGTCTCCGGGAACTTAAGGATGAAACAAAGTACAATAATGTACGTATCATTGGTGTCCCAGAAGGAGAAGAGAAGGGAAAAGTGGCAGAAGCAATAATAGAGGAAATAATTAATGAAAATTTCCCATCTCTTATGAAAGACATAAAATTACAGATCGAAGAAGTGCAGTGTACTCCAAACAGAAGAGATCTGAATAGGCCTACACCAAGACACTTAATAATCAGATTATCAAATGTCAAAGACAAAGAGAGAATCCTGAAAGCAGCAAGAGAAAAGCGATTCATTACATACAAAGGAAGCTTAATAAGACTATGTGCGGATCTCTCAGCAGAAACCATGGAGCCAAGAAGGAAGTGGTGTGATACATTTAAGATACTGAAAGAGAAAAAGCGCCAACCAAGAATCCTATATCCAGCAAATCTGTCCTTCAAATATGAGGGAGAGCTCAAAATATTTTCTGACAAACAGACGAGAGACTTTGTGAACAAGACACCCACCCTACAGGAAATACTAAAGGGAGCACTGCAGAGTGAGAGAAGACAGGAGTGCGTGGTTTGGAACACAATTTTGGGAGATGGTAGCACAACAATTGATAGATGGGGGAAGCTACCATTGTCACCTAAACAAAAAGCTATGTTTTCCAAATGTGTATGACCAGAAGACCTCACCAACAATCCTACAATGATTTACACTGTGTCCAGTTTTAGCATTAAACAGACAATAGTATCAGATTGTTCCTTTGTGGCATCATTGGCTATCAGTGCAGCTTACGAGAGACGATTTAATAAGAAGTTGATAACCAGCATAATTTACCCTCAGAATAAGGATGGTGAACCAGAATACAATCTGTGTGGAAAGTATATGGTAAAACTTCACCTCAGTGGTGTTCCAAGAAAGGTGATAATTGATGACCAATTACCTGTTGATCATAAGGGAGAATTGTTCTGTTCTTATTCCAACAACAAAAGTGAATTGTGGGTTTCTCTCATAAAAAAAAGCATACATGAAAGTCATGGGAGGATATGATTTCCCAGGATCCAATTCACTTGCATGGAATATTTTTTTCCATCTGTGCTGGTTTGGATGTATTATGTCCCCAAAACACCATTATCTTTGATGCAGTCTTGTGTGGGCAGGAAACATATTGGTTTTGATTGGGTTGGAGACTTTTGATTGGATATTTCTGTGGAGATGTGATCACTCAACTGTGGATGAGATCTTTTATTGGATAATTTCCATGGAGGTGTGGCCCCACCCATTCAGCATGGGCCTTGATTAGTTTACTGGAGCACTATATAAGCTCAGACAGAAGAAGCGAGCTTTGAAGAATGCACAGGAGCTGAGAAGAGAGGAGCTGCAGATGAGAGACAGTTTGAAGATGGCCATTGAAAGCAGACTTTTGCTCCAGAGAAGCTGAGAGTGACATTTTTTGAGGAACTGCAGCCTTGAGAGGAACATCCTGGGAGAAAGCCATTTTCAAACCAGAACTCTGGAGCAGACGCCAGCCACATGCCTTCCCAGCTAACAGAGGTTTTCCAGACACCATTGGCCATCCTTCAGTGAAGGTACCCGATTGTTGATGATTTACCTTGGACACTTTATGGCCTTAAGACTGTAACTTTGTAACCAAATAAACTCCTTTTATAAAAACAAACAAACAAACAAAAAAAACTGATGCATCTGCCCACACAAGATTACATCAAAGATAATGGCATTTTTGGGGACATAATACATTCAAACTGGCACAAAGATCAATATGACAAAATCAGTAGTGTTTCTATACACAGGTAATGAGCATCAAAAGGAGGAAATCAAGAAAAAATTTCATTTACAATAGCAACCAAAAGAACTAAGTATTTAGGAATAAACTTAACGAAGACCACAAAAGACCTATACACAGAAAACTACAAGAAACTGCTTGAAGAAATCAAAGAGGACCTAAAAAAATGTAAGAACATACCGAGTTCATGGATTGGAAGAGTTAATATAGTTAAGATGTCAATTTTACCAAAACTGATTTATAGATTCAATGCAATACCAATTCAAATCCCAACAACTTACCTTGCAGAAACAGAAAAACCAATAACCAAATTTATTTTGTATGGCAGGGTGCCCCAAAAAGCCAAAAGTATCTTGAGAAAAAGGAATGAAGTGGGAAGTCTCACACTACCTGACTTTAAAGCATACTAAAGATACAGTGGTCAAAACAGCATGATACTGGCAGAAAGATAGATACCAGCCAATGGAATTGAATTGAGAGTTCACAAACAGACCCTCTCACCTACAGACAACTGATCTTTGATAAGGCAGTCAAACCAATGCAACTAGGACAGAGCCGCCTCTTCAATAAATGATGTTTGGAGAACTGGATATCCATGTCCAAAAAAATGAAAGGGGACTCCTCTCTGACACCTTATACAAAAATTAACTGGAAATGAATCAAAGACGTCAACATTAGTGCTAAGTCCATAAGATTTTTAGAAGAAACTACAGGGAATTATCTTAATGATGCTGTGATAGAAGGTGGTTTCCTAGACCTTACACTCAAAGTGTGAGCAATGAAAGAAGAAATAGATAATTAAGATCTCCTCAAAATTAAACACTCTTGTACAGCTAAGGACTTTGTCAGAAAAGTAAAAATTCAGCCTATGCAATGGGAGACAATATTTGGAAACCACATATCAGATAAGTGTTTAATATCCAGAATATACAAATACATCCTACAACTCAACAAAAGAAAGAGGAACAACCCAATTAAAAATGGGGAAAAGACTTGTGTGCCAGTTTGTATATATTATGTCCCCCAGAAAAAGCCATATTCTTTAATGCAATCTTGTAGGGGCAGAGGTGTTTTTAGTGTTGATTAGGTTGGAAACTTCTGATTGAGTGTTTCCATGGAGATGTGACCTACCCAACTGTGAGTGACTCCTTCGGTTAGGGTATGAACTCTGAATGTCTCCATGGAGGTGTGGCCCTGACCATTCAGCATGGGCCTTGATTAGTGCACTGGAGTCTTATAAAGGGGCTCACAAACAGAAGAACCAGAGAGCAGCTGTGAGTGACATTTCGAATAGCAGCTAAGAGTGACATTTTGGAAAGAGCTGCAGGTAAGAGAGGACAAAATGCCCCAAGAGCAACATTTTGGAGAATGCCATTTTGAAACGCAACCTGGGAGCAAGTAGACAGACACCAGCCACGTGCCTTCCAAGCTAACAGAGATTTTCCAGATGCCAATGGCCATTCTTCAGTGAAGGTACCCTGTTGTTGATGCCTTATCTTGGACACTTTATGGCCTTAAGACTATAACCTTGTAACCAAATAAACCCCCTTTATAAAAGCCAATCCATTTCTGGTATTTTGCATAACAGCAGCATTAGCAAACCAGAACAACTTGGATAGACACTTTTCTGAAGAGGAAATACAAATGGTGCAAAAACATATGAAAAGATGCTCAACTTTACTGGCTATTAGGGAAATGCAAATCTAATTCACAAGGAGATATCACCTCACACCTTCTAGAAAGGCCATTATATATAAAAACAACATAAAATTACAAGTGCTGGAGAGGATGAGGAGAAAGAGACAAACTTATTTACTGTTGGTGGGAATGTAGAATGGTGCAGCCACTTGGGAAGGCAGTGTGGCGGATCCTCAGGAAGCTAAGCACAGAACTGCTATTTATGATCCAGCAATTCATTACTAGGTATACACTCACAGGAACTGAAAGCTAAGGCACAGACAAACATTTGTAAACTGATGTTTATAGTGGCACTATTTATGATTGCCAAGAGATGGAAACAGACCAAATGTCCACCAATGGACAAGTAGATAAACAAACTGTGGTACATATATACGATGAAATATTATGCAGCTGTAAGACAGAACAAAATCACAGAACACATAACAACGTGGAAGAACCTTGAGGATGTTAAGCCAAATTAGCCAGAAAGAAAAGGACAAATACCGTATAGTCTCACTAATGCGAACTAACATTAATGAGAAAACTCTGAGAGTTAAAGCTGAGAACCCAGGTTATCAGAAGATATAAAGAGGGTAGAGATCAGGCATTTGATGCTAAAGGAGTACAGAATATTGAACAGTATTGCTTGTATAGATCCAGAAATGGATAGCACAATACTATGTGATGGTAGCATAATATTATAAGTACAGTGAACAAAGATGTCTGTGAGTGAATTTGAAAGAGGAGGGCTATGAGCATGTATGACACAAAAAGGAAAGATAGATGATAAAGACTGTGATGCTAAAACTTAGTGAAACCTAGAGTGGTCAATGATGCTGAATAAATGCACAAATATAAAAATGTTTTTACATGTGGGTGAACAAATGAATGTCAACCTTGCAAGGTGTTGAAAAAGGGATAGTATTGGGGAAAATATAAACAATGCAAACTGTAGTCTATGGTTAACAGTAATATTCTAACATGCTTCCATTAAATGTAACAAAGGCAATATACCAAATCTAAATATCTATGAGAGGGGGATATAAGGGAGGGGTATGGGATTCTTGGTAGTGGTGTTTTCTCTGACCTTATAATTGTATTGTATTGTATTGTATTTTAAATTTTTCTTTTACCTTTTTATTATTCTTTTTTAAAAAAATTTTTGGAGTAATGAATATGTTCAAGTCCTGATTGTGATGAATGTAAAACTATATGATGATACTCTGAAAAACTGATTGTACACTGTGGATGACTGTATGGTATGTGAATATATCTCTATGAAACTGCAGAGAAAAATATAAGCAGAGGGATACAAGTGCTGGAGAAAACATGGAGAGAGGGATGTAACTACTCACTGTTGGTGAGGAAGCACAATCATGTAGCCTATCTGGAGGACAGTGTGGTGGTTCCTCAAAAAGCTAAGTTTGTGGGTATCATAAGGTCCTGAAACCTCATTATAGGGTGTATGCTTTGAAGATCTGAGAGCAGGGACATGAATGGATGTTTGCAAACTGGCGTTTATGGCAGCAGTATTCACGATTTGCAATGGATGGAGGTGGCCTAAGGGTACATGGATTGATGAACAGAATGATGAACTGTGGTGTATGCATACAATGGAATACTGAGCAGTTGCAAGAAGGAATGAAGTTGAGAGACACATAACCAGGTGACTGGATCTTGAGGACAGCATTTTGAGTGAAGTACGCCAGAAACAAAAAGACAAACGTTATAATGCTTCCTTATAATGGACTAACTATAATGTATAAACTCTGAGAACTGAATCTTATAGAGCACAGGTTATCAGGGGACTGCTTTTTGTAATGGTCCCTAGATTGTAAGCTCTTATAGCACTCACATCTATTCCTGAGTTGTGATGGTTATCTCCAAATTCTGAGATGCTGAGCTCTTTGTGTGTAACCTGGTTGTCTCTGGAACTTTAGGTATCTGTATGACACCTGAGACTCAGAGCTAGCGCTCAGCATCCATGAATGCCAGTATTACCTCATACAGCAACTGTTAAAAACGCTGAAATAGAGTTCAGACTTCAATTAGAGATATGAATGAAGTGGATCTGTTCAGGACTAAGGCAAATCAGGCCAAAGGGTAAAGGATGACAAAACTTCAACTTCAGTGTGAGACCAAGGGAATAGATGTTTATTTGGTGGAGGATCTGTATTTTCTGTAGCACACTAAATAATTTAACTTGTACGGTCAGTTTATTCAAACACCATAATTATATGGAAATTTGAATAGAAAGGGAGATCTGGTAGGTTTGTACAGGTTAGTGGACATCCCCACACATCCCAAAGTAATTTAGGCAGAGAATAAAAATGTATTTGCATGCCCCCCCTGAGGAACTGGGGAATATGCAGAAATATTGGAATTCCCCACTTGGGTTATTACTGATATTCTCACAAACATTGGGGACTACCAATTTGTAGCGATGCCCTTGATCTTGGGGCTTACCCTTATGAAGCTTGTTACTGCAAAGAGGAGGCTAAGCCTACCTATAATTATGCTTAAGAGTCCCCTCCAGAGAAACTCTGTTGCTCAGATGTGGCCTATTTTAATTCCATTTGGCAGGTGAACTCACTGCCCTCCCCCTTATATTGTACATGACTACCACGGGTTTAAATCTCCCTGGCAATGTGGGACATGGCTCCCAGGGATGAACCTGAACCCAACATTGGGGAATTGAGAAAAAGGAGGAACCAAAATGAAACAAAATAAAGTTTCAGTGGCTGAGAGATTTCAAATGGAGTCAAGAGGTCACTCTGGATGGCATACTTATGTGCTATATAGATATCCCTTTTTAGTTTTTAGTGTATTGGAATAGCTAGTAGGAAATACCTGAAACTGTTGAACTGCAACCTAGTAGCCTTGATTCTTGAAGATGATTGTATGCTGATGTAGCTTACACGGTGTGACTATGCTATTGTGAAAGCCTTGTGGCTCACACTCCCTTTATACAGTGTACGGATAGATGCGAAGAAGAACAGGGACAAAAATTAAATGAAAACAGGGCAGAATGGGTGATGGAATACTCTGTGCATTCTTTTTTACTTTCATTCTTTTTTTGGAGTAAGGAAAATGTTAAAAAATTGTTGTGATGAATGCACAACTATATGATGGTACTGTGAATAGCTGATTGTACAGTGTGGATGACTGTATGGTATGTGACTATACCTCAATAAAACTGAATTTTTTAAAATGTATTACATAGACGATAGGGCTTCCTATTCAAAATTACGTAAACACAGTAGCCTTGTTGGTACCTGCCTGTCTTCTATTCCTAAGGGTGGAAGTGCCCAAATGATTAAAAGTATTTAGGAAAACTACTTTGCCTAGGATTTTCATAGCCAGTGTAGAAAATGTTAAAACAAAAATAGGATATCACAGTTTAGGTGATAATTTCTAAGCTAAAGCAAGTTATATCTTAATTCAATTGTTGTACCTTAACTCAATTTTATAACTTAAAACTCTTTTCTATATGCCAAAAGTTCAACTCTGTAACAGATTGCAAAAATCTAGACAATATTATACATCAATAAATATACTTTTAAAATATATCAAGTAAGCACTCTAAATGGTTTAATATACAGAAATGTTAAAGGATTTAAAGTGTTTCTTTTGCAAAGAGGAAAAAATCTCAAGATGTCATTGGTATCAGTTGTATTTCAAGAGAAAAAAAAAAAGAAAATGGAGGAACTGGGACCTATAAGTTTGAAAATCCAGCTAAGCTGGCCAAGTTGTACTTAATGACCAGTTCAGGATCAATATAAAAGAAAAGGTAGTAGGTGAAACATAAATAACAAAAATTTAGAAAGAAAATTATTTGACTGCTTCCTAACAAGTTAGCTTCCAAAGCATTTAGTGCAGTACACTGGCAATTCCCAAACATTTTGGCCTAAGGACCCCTTTACACTCTTAAGAAATGAGGAACCCAAGAGCTTTCATCTATATGGGTTATATTTATCCATACTCACCCTATTAGAAATTAAAACTGAGATTTTACAAATATTCTAAAATTCTAAGTTTTGCTTGAAAGTTTACATTTTATCATTGTAAACTAATACTCAGTTGTCCCCCTTAAGTGATAGGCTCACTGCATTCACTTTTGAGAAAATTTCTGCCAAAAAGCCATCAGAATAGCTGCAGATTTTTTGTTAATAGTTCTTGGAAGCGAAAATGGTGCTCCATGAAAAACAGTGGCTATGAAAATCTCACAATTCAAACAATCAAATACTTGATATGAGGCAGAAGTGCTTTCTGCCTACTTCTCATTTCATTGAATAGATTATTAAAAAGATGTGTACTCAGGTTCTAGGTTTAACAAATTTAATAATTTTTACTGCTTCATCAAGGACATTCTTAAGTGAAAATGGCATGTTTTCTTCTATGGATGCATGACGGTGAAGAATACAATGACTACTACTGTAGCTTGTTATAACTGCTTTGATTCCTCCTAAGGCATTAGTAGTTTTACTTATCATTCTTTCGCACCATTGTGCAGATGTCAACACAGAGATAAAGGAATATTATGTTTTGGTATTATAAAATAAATTTGACTTTATGGAGCCTCAAACAGGTCTCTGGGACTCCCAGGGATCCTTGGATTACACTTTAAGAACCACTGCAATATACTATACCTAAAAGCATGAGTTTACCATTCATTTTTATTTGCCCCCAAATTTACTTTAAATTACTGTATGCTTTACTTAATGAAATTTAAAGAATATTTCATTGAATAAACAGTTTGTTGTTGTTATTCCTATAGGGAAAGTGAAACTACAATTTTATGACTATTTTCTATTCTCATTTTCATCTACACTTCAGATCCATATAACTCTCTATTGCTGCTTGGATGCAGCAAATTCACATTACAAGGGAAGGAAATAATGAAAAGAAATATTTAATCTATATAAAATAATAGCATGCTATGTATGGTGATAATTAAAAATGAAATAAAAAACAGCAAGGCAAGCTGTACAACATCTGATAAAGGATAACTTTAAATTAAGTTCTGCTGGTTTGAATCTATTATGTCCCCCACAAAAGCCATGTTCTTTAATGCAATTTTGTGGGGGCAGACTTATTAGTCTTTTGATTAGGGTGGGAACTTTTGATTAGGTTTTTTCCATGGAGATGTGACCCACCCAACTGTAGGCGAGACCTTTTGATTAGATCATGCCCAACTGTAGGTGAGACCTTTTGATTAGATCCTTTCCATGTGACCCCACCCATTTCTGGTAAGTCTTATTTAAATCACTGGAGTCCTTTAAGAGAGCTCATGGAGAGAAGGAGCTTAGAGAAGCTGAGAGAGACATTTTGGAGAGAGGCTAAGATACGTAATCCAGTGTTTGCCCCCGGGAGAAGCTAAGAGCTGACACAGACCCAGATGCTTGGAGATGCTTGGAGATGCTTGGAGACACAGACAGGAAGACATTTCGAGATGCTAAGCTAAGAGATGAAGCTCAGAGTTTGTTCTGGAGAAGCTAAGAGAGGACCCCCACATACTTAGAGAAAAACGCATGGGAGAAGAAGCACAGATGCACAGGAGCTGAAAGAGAGAAGCTAAGAGAGACAGAAGCCCAGAGATATTTTGGAGAAAGCCATTTTGAAACCAGAACCTGGGAGCAAAGAATTAGTAGACACCAGTCGTGTGCTTTCCCAGGTGACAGAGATGTTCCAAATGCCACTGACCTTTCTTCAGTGAAGGTATCCTCTTGTTGATACCTTAGTTTGGATACTTTATGGCTTTAGAACTGAAAATTTGTAACCTAATATATCCCCTTTGTAAAAGCCAATCCATTTCTGGTATTTTGCATAATGGCAGCTTTAACAAACTGGAACAGAAGTTTATTTTCAAAAGATAAAAAAAGCAGCATAAGAATCCCTTTGCTTTAATATTTTTCAAACATTTAATATACTAATAAACCTTTCAAATTCATACACGTCTCTGTAAAACCTCATGATCTCTTTGACAGCAAGGATATTTTATGTTGGGTAGAATTTTAAAAAAAATAGGACATGATTTTAATCAAGCAAGATCTTATGGGATTTTATATTATCAATCTTTATTCCTACTAACAGAACATACTTTAGGCTTTTCTGTCTCCAATAATTTGTTCCTCATTCTCTAGACTGACACCCTCATGCTGCCCTTTTCCTGTCAAAACCCTGCCTCCACCCTACTATCCTCAAACCTGCCTATCAGTCATCCTTTAGACCCACTTCAAAAGCCATTTCCTCCTTGAAGCCTTTCCTAACCTCTCTCACCTTTGGCATTTTGCTTGTATGTTTCTTATGGCTTTTAGCATATTCTGTTTCCTATTACAATTTTTAATATATTTATTTAATTCTGTACTAGATACATTCCTTGAGAGAGCAGATGAGTATTTTCATATTTTTTTTTTACTTTTCAAGGCCTTGCACACCACTTTTCTCAATAAGAATAGGATGAATTGAATCTGTAAACATTTACCGTACTCATATAATATATAAAGTGCAGGCTAGGTGATGCAGAAATACATGAAGTATAGGAATTTTCTTAACTCCTGAGATGTTATAATCTGTTGAAGTAAATAAATGATACAAGTAATAGCAAGATATAATGGTAAATGAAAAGAATAATGATTGAAATAATAAAGTCACAGAAAGATTTGGGTCAACAGCCTAATGAAATTCTTCCTCACTTATGGGTTGATGACAGGGCCAGTGCAAGAGAATACCATAACTTTTCATTATCAAATTGTTGGGAAAATAGATAATTTCTCCAAAGTGCTATCATCACAATGGTTCTCAACCAGAAGCAATTTTGCCCATCAATGGATATCTGACATTGGAAACATTTTTGGTTGTCACAACTGAGAGTGAGGTGTTGCTACTTACATCTAGTGGGTAGATGCCAAGGATGCTGCTAAATATCCTAAAAAGCATAGGGCAGCCTCCCACACAAAAAATATTGTCCAGCTTGCGATGTCAATAGTGTCAAAGTTGAGAAATCCTCTTTTACTAGGAAGCACACAAACATTTATCTAGATTGAATGAGAAATATTGCTACTAAATGACACAGATGCCTCTAAAACGGTCAGATTCTATTTTATAAAACCATCAGAAATTGCTGGTTTAAGAAAGAGAAATAATAGAACATTACTAGGTAATTAACAATATATCAAAAGTATTTTGCCTTGTGATTTTTGTGGCAGGTTCATTTTTAAGTTCTAAAAGGCAGCCAGATTGTTTAATTTTTACATAAAAAGTATGTGATTTTTTATGACAGTGACTTTATTTTAGTAAAATTGATAAATATTAATTTTAAAATACTTATTAAGCAAAGGAGAAAAATACAAATAGGAAACAAATTAGCTTGAACCCTACAAGGTTAACATTTGAAGAAGCATCAAGAAAAGAGAAATATGAGTTTTTATCATGTAAATGATGGACATCACTGAAATATTAATCATAATGTAGAACAAAAAAAGAAGCTTAGAAAAGATAATATTTAAGAATAAAATGAAGATAAAACTCTAAAAATATTAGAATCCTAAACCATGACAGTCCACAGATATAGCCCATAATGGCCCCAAGGGATAAACTGCATAAAAGTAATTTCAAAGTATTAAGGTTAAACTCCCAAAGATTCATAAATTCTTTTAAGGAAGTATTATGAAACACCTAATTGACCTAAATCCTTGTTGAACTTACTACCCAGAGTTGAAGAGAAATGTTAAGGACATGAACATTTGTCAAGCTCCTCCTAAGTGCCAGATATGACTAGGCCATTTATATTCTTTATATCATTTCTTCTCACAATCATTTGAGACAGATGTTATATCCACATTTTAAATATGAGGAATCTGAGACTTAAATAAACTCAGTAATTTGTTTCAGGTAATATTGCTTTTAAGTGATAGAAGTGGGATAAAAATCCTAGGCCTAGACTTTCTGAAAGATGGCAGAATGAGGACAGGCAGAACTCACTCCTCCACCATAAAAAAACTAGAGAACAGGCAGAAACTCTCCAAAGCAGCAGTTCCAGTGCTCAGGTGACCAGAGAAGGACCACTGAATATTTAAGGAAGAGCTGGATGAAAAAGCAGAGAAAATATAACTGAGAAATAGGGGTGAGTGTACTCAATCGTGACCACCTGAGGACTGTGGCTGCACACCAGCTGGACCAGGCAGTGAAAGGTGGCACACTCCAACTTCAGCTGCCAGCTGGGGGAGTCAACCCTCTCAGTCCTGCAGCCTAGAGTCTTTTCATATAGGAACCCGGAGCCAGCAGACGCATTATATCCACATACAAAGACTGTGCTGCAATGCGCAGTTCCCACACCCAATTCCTGAGGCTGGCTGCTGTAGGCACCCTGATTTGGGGGAGACTGGGAAGCTCTCCCCTCAGGAGGACAGGGGGGCATAGAGCAGTACTGATTGATCTGATAGCCGGCAAGGGAGAATCTCTGGGTACCACAGACCAGATCCTCTCTGCACTGGGTACCAGGATGCTTACAGCTCTGCTGGATATAGGAGCAGACAGGCAGGGCAAGGGAGGGAATTGTACTGCAATGCCAGGTGTCCTTCCCCCACCTCCAAGGCCATGGAAGTATACCAGCCTGGGTATACCAGGCAGTGCATTCCTGGGCTGGCTGCTGGCTGGTGAAGTTGAACCTCTCAGTCCTGCAGCCCAAGGTGTTTCCTCACAAGCGTCTGGGAACCACCAGAGTCACTGTACCAACAAGCAGATACTTTGCTACAGTGTACAGTACCAATCCCCCACCCTGGAAGCCAGTGACTTCCAGTGTGCCTGGACCTACGAGAGACAGGGAGGCCCACAGCTCAGGGAAACAGCGAGAAACAGATTAGACCTGAGCTAATAGTTGGCCAGAGTGGGAACCCTTTGGGGCCAGTGGCACTGTACTGGACTCTGACATGGTCTACACACTGCCCGACAGCCGCTGCAGTCGGGGAGAGGCAGAGTTGCGGGGAATAGGTGGGCCAAGAGTGCTACAGCTGGGAAGACTGGGAAAGTGCAATCTGGAAAGCTGCTTTTCTTCCCAGCCTCTAAAAGACTTCCAAAAGGGGCTGCCCCCTGCATGGGACCCCTGTCCTCATTTGGCTGGGAATTACTGACAAAATGCAAAAGGAGACCTCATACGCAAACTCAAGCAACCACAAAATCTTAACAAGCAAGGGAAACCAACTTTCAGAATAACCTTATCAAGACAAGAACACGCAAGAAACAAAAATCACAACGCATATGAGGAAACAAGAAGATATGGTCAAGCCAAATCATCAAAGTAAAAAGCCAGAGGAGATACAGAATATGGAACAACTAATCAAAGATGTTCAAACAAATCTCCTAAATAATTTCAATGAGATGGCTAAAGAGATAAAGGCTATCAAGAAGACACTAGAATATCATAACGAAGAATATGAAAAAATAAATAGAAAAACAGCAGAACTTTCAGAAATGAGTGATACTGTAGATCAAGTTAAAAATATACTAGAGAAGATGGCAGACTGGTGAGCTGTAGGTTTTAGTTACTCCTCCAGGAAAGTAGGTAGAAAGCCAGGAACTGCGTGGACTGGACACCACAGAGCAATCTGCATTTGGGCATACTTCATACAACACTCATGAAAACGTGGAACTGCTGAGATCAGCGAAATCTGTAAGTTTTTGAGGCCAGGGGACCCGCGCCTCTCCCTGCCAGGCTCAGTCCCGGGGGAGGAGGGGCTGACAGCTCCAGGAAGGAGAAGGGAGAACTGCAGTGGCAGCCCTTATCGGAAACTCATTCTACTGATTCAAACTCCAACCAAAGATAGACTGAGACCAGACACCAGAGAATCTGAGAGCAGCCAGCCCAGCAGAGAGGAGACAGGCATAGAAAAAAAACAACACGAAAAACTCCAAAATAAAAGCGGAGGATTTTTGGAGTTCTGGTGAACACAGAAAGGGGAAGGGCCCGGAGGCGCATATGCAAATCCCGAAGAAAAGCTGATCTCTCTGCCCTGTGGACCTTTCCTTAATGGCCCTGGTTGCTTTGTCTCTTAGCATTTCAATAACCCATTGGATCTCTGAGGAGGGCCTGTTTTTTTTTTTGTTTGTTTGTTTTTTTTTTTTTTTTTTAATCCTTTTTTCTTTTTCTAAAACAATTACTCTAAGAAGCCCAATACAGAAAGCTTCAAAGACTTGCTATTTAGGCAGGTCAAGTCAAGAGCAGAACTAGGAGAGCTCTGAGACAAAATGCAACAATCCAGTGGCTGAGAAAATTCACTAAACACCACAACTTCCCAAGAAAAGGGGGGTGTCCGCTCACAGCCATCATCCTGGTGGACAGGAAACACTCCTGCCCATCGCCAGCCCCATAGCCCAGAACTGCCCCAGACAACCCAGTGTGATGGAAGTGCTTCAAATAACAGGCACACACCACAAAACTGGGCGTGGACATTAGCCTTCCCTGCAACCTCAGCTGATTGTCCCAGAGTTGGGAAGGTAGAGCAGTGTGAATTAACAAAGCCCCATTCAGCCATCATTTCAGCAGACTGGGAGCCTCCCTACAAAGCCCAGCAGCCCAGAACTGCCCTGGGGGGACGGCACTCACCTGTGACATAGCACAGTCATCCCTCAACAGAGGACCCGGGGTGCACGGCCTGGAAGAGGGGCCCACTTGCAAGTCTCAGGAGCCATATGCCAATACCAAGGACTTGTGGGTCAGTGGCAGAGACAAACTGTGGCAGGACTGAACTGAAGGATTAGACTATTGCAGCAGCTTTAAAACTCTAGGATCACCAGGGAGATTTGATTGTTAGAGCCACCCCCCCCTCCCTGACTGCCCAGAAACACGCCCCATATACAGGGCAGGCAACACCAACTACACACGCAAGCTTGGTACACCAATTGGACCCCACAAGACTCACTCCCCCACTCACCAAAAAGGCTAAGCAGGGGAGAACTGGCTTGTGGAGAACAGGTGGCTCGTGGACGCCACCTGCTGGTTAGTTAGAGAAAGTGTACTCCACGAAGCTGTAGATCTGATAAATTAGAGATAAGGACTTCAATTGGTCTACAAATCCTAAAAGAACCCTATCAAGTTCAGCAAATGCCACGAGGCCAAAAACAACAGAAAATTATAAAGCATATGAAAAAAACAGACGATATGGATAACCCAAGCCCAAGCACCCAAATCAAAAGGCCAGAAGAGACACAGCACCTAGAGCAGCTACTCAAAGAACTAAAGATGAACAATGAGACCATAGTACGGGAGATAAAGGAAATCAAGAAGACTCTAGAAGAGCATAAAGAAGACATTGCAAGACTAAATAAAAAAATGGATGATCTTATGGAAATTAAAGAAACTGTTGACCAAATTAAAAAGATTCTGGACACTCATAGTACAAGACTAGAGGAAGTTGAACAACGAATCAGTGACCTCGAAGATGACAGAATGGAAAATGAAAGCATAAAAGAAAGAATGGGGAAAAAATTGAAAAAATCGAAATGGACCTCAGGGATATGATAGATAATATGAAACGTCCAAATATAAGACTCATTGGTGTCCCAGAAGGGGAAGAAAAGGGTAAAGGTCTAGGAAGAGTATTCAAAGAAATTGTTGGGGAAAACTTCCCAAATCTTCTAAACAACATAAATACACAAATCATAAATGCTCAGCGAACTCCAAATAGAATAAATCCAAATAAACCCACTCTGAGACATATACTGATCACACTATCAAACACAGAAGAGAAGGAGCAAGTTCTGAAAGCAGCAAGAGAAAAGCAATTCACCACATACAAAGGAAACAGCATAAGACTAAGTAGTGACTACTCAGCAGCCACCATGGAGGCAAGAAGGCAGTGGCACGATATATTTAAAATTCTGAGTGAGAAAAATTTCCAGCCAAGAATACTTTATCCAGCAAAGCTCTCCTTCAAATTTGAGGGAGAGCTTAAATTTTTCACAGACAAACAAATGCTGAGAGAATTTGCTAACAAGAGACCTGCCCTACTGGAGATACTCAAGGGAGCCCTACAGACAGAGAAACAAAGAAAGGACAGAGAGACTTGGAGAAAGGTTCAGTACTAAAGAGATTCGGTATGGGTACAATAAAGGATATTAATAGACAGAGGGGAAAAATATGACAAACATAAACCAAAGGATAAGAGGGCTGATTCAAGAAATGCCTTCACGGTTATAACGTTGAATGTAAATGGATTAAACTCCCCAATTAAAAGATATAGATTCGCAGAATGGATCAAAAAAAATGAACCATCAATATGTTGCATACAAGAGACTCATCTTAGACACAGGGACACAAAGAAACTGAAAGTGAAAGGATGGAAAAAAATATTTCATGCAAGTTACAGCCAAAAGAAAGCAGGTGTAGCAATATTAATCTCAGATAAAATAGACTTCAAATGCAGGGATATTTTGAGAGACAAAGAAGGCCACTACATACTAATAAAAGGGGCAATTCAGCAAGAAGAAATAACAATCGTAAATCTCTATGCACCCAACCAAGGTGCCACAAAATACATGAGAGAAACACTGGCAAAACTAAAGGAAGCAATTGATGTTTCCACAATAATTGTGGGAGACTTCAACACATCACTCTCTCCTATAGATAGATCAACCAGACAGAAGACCAATAAGGAAATTGAAAACCTAAACAATCTGATAAATGAATTAGATTTAACAGACATATACAGGACATTACATCCCAAATCACCAGGATACACATACTTTTCTAGTGCTCACGGAACTTTCTCCAGAATAGATCATATGCTGGGACATAAAACAAGCCTCAATAAATTTAAAAAGATTGAAATTATTCAAAGCACATTCTCTGACCACAATGGAATACAATTAGAAGTCAATAACCATCAGAGACTTAGAAAATTCACAAATACCTGGAGGTTAAACAACACACTCCTAAACAATCAGTGGGTTAAAGAAGAAATAGCAAGAGAAATTGCTAAATATATAGAGACGAATGAAAATGAGAACACAACATACCAAAACCTATGGGATGCAGCAAAAGCAGTGCTAAGGGGGAAATTTATAGCACTAAATGCATATATTAAAAAGGAAGAAAGAGCCAAAATCAAAGAACTAATGGATCAACTGAAGAAGCTAGAAAATGAACAGCAAACCAATCCTAAACCAAGTAGAAGAAAAGAAATAACAAGGATTAAAGCAGAAATAAATGACATAGAGAACAAAAAAACAATAGAGAGGATAAATATCACCAAAAGTTGGTTCTTTGAGAAGATCAACAAGATTGACAAGCCCCTAGCTAGACTGACAAAATCAAAAAGAGAGAAGACCCATATAAACAAAATAATGAATGAAAAAGGTGACATAACTGCAGATCCTGAAGAAATTAAAAAAATTATAAGAGGATACTATGAACAACTGTATGGCAACAAACTGGATAATGTAGAGGAAATGGACAATTTCCTGGAAACATATGAACAACCTAGACTGACCAGAGAAGAGATAGAAGACCTCAACCAACCCATCACAAGCAAAGAGATCCAATCAGTCATCAAAAATCTTCCCACAAATAAATGCCCAGGGCCAGATGGCTTCACAGGGGAATTCTACCAAACTTTCCAGAAAGAACTGACACCAATCTTACTCAAACTCTTTCAAAACATTGAAGAAAATGGAAGACTACCTAACTCATTTTATGAAGCTAACGTCAATCTAATACCAAAACCAGGCAAAGATGTTACAAAAAAGGAAAACTACCGGCCAATCTCCCTAATGAATATAGATGCAAAAATCCTCAACAAAATACTTGCAAATCGAATCCAAAGACACATTAAAAAAATCATACACCATGACCAAGTGGGGTTTATTC
Organism: Choloepus didactylus; assembly: GCF_015220235.1. Taxonomy (NCBI): domain Eukaryota; kingdom Metazoa; phylum Chordata; class Mammalia; order Pilosa; family Megalonychidae; genus Choloepus; species Choloepus didactylus. The sequence goes on along the minus strand of NC_051334.1, from coordinate 89,665,512 downwards.
CAGGCATGCAAGGATGGTTCAACATAAGAAAATCAATCAATGTATTACAACACATTAACAAGTCAAAAGGGAAAAATCAATTGATCATCTCAATAGATGCTGAAAAAGCATTTGACAAAATCCAACATCCCTTTTTGATAAAAACACTTCAAAAGGTAGGAATTGAAGGAAACTTCCTCAACATGATAAAGAGCATATATGAAAAACCCACAGCCAGCATAGTACTCAATGGAGAGAGACTGAAAGCCTTCCCTCTAAGATCAGGAACAAGACAAGGATGCCCGCTATCACCAGTGTTATTCAACATTGTGCTGGAAGTGCTAGCCAGGGCAATCCGGCAAGACAAAGAAATAAAAGGCATCCAAATTGGAAAAGAAGAAGTAAAACTGTCATTGTTTGCAGATGATATGATCTTATATCTGGAAAACCCTGAGAAATCGACGATACAGCTACTAGAGCTAATAAACAAATTTAGCAAAGTAGCAGGATACAAGGTTAATGCACATAAGTCAGTAATGTTTCTATATGCTAGAAATGAACAAACTGAAGAGACACTCAAGAAAAAGATACCATTTTCAATAGCAACTAAAAAAATCAAGTACCTAGGAATAAACTTAACCAAAGATGTAAAAGACCTATACAAAGAAAACTACATAACTCTACTAAAAGAAATAGAAGGGGACCTTAAAAGATGGAAAAATATTCCATGTTCATGGATAGGAAGACTAAATGTCATTAAGATGTCAATTCTACCCAAACTCATCTACAGATTCAATGCAATCCCAATCAAAATTCCAACAACCTACTTTGCAGACTTGGAAAAGCTAGTTATCAAATTTATTTGGAAAGGGAAGATGCCTCGAATTGCTAAAGACACTCTAAAAAAGAAAAACGAAGTGGGAGGACTTACACTCCCTGACTTTGACGCTTATTATAAAGCCACAGTTGCCAAAACAGCAGGGTACTGGCACAAAGATAGACATATAGATCAATGGAATCGAATTGAGAATTCGGAGATAGACCCTCAGATCTATGGCCGACTGATCTTTGATAAGGCCCCCAAAGTCACTGAACTGAGTCATAATGGTCTTTTCAACAAATGGGGCTGGGAGAGTTGGATATCCATATCCAAAAGAATGAAAGAGGACCCCTACCTCACCCCCTACACAAAAATTAACTCCAAATGAACCAAAGATCTCAATATAAAAGAAAGTACCATAAAACTCCTAGAAGATAATGTAGGAAAACATCTTCAAGACCTTGTATTAGGCGGCCACTTCCTAGACTTTACACCCAAAGCACAAGCAACAAAAGAGAAAATAGATAAATGGGAACTCCTCAAGCTTAGAAGTTTCTGCACCTCAAAGGAATTTCTCAAAAAGGTAAAGAGGCAGCCAACTCAATGGGAAAAAATTTTTGGAAACCATGTATCTGACAAAAGACTGATATCTTGCATATATAAAGAAATCCTACAACTCAATGACAATAGTACAGTCGGCCCAATTATAAAATGGGCAAAAGATATGAAAAGACAGTTCTCTGAAGAGGAAATACAAATGGCCAAGAAACACATGAAAAAATGTTCAGCTTCACTAGCTATTAGAGAGATGCAAATTAAGACCACAATGTGATACCATCTAACACCGGTTAGAATGGCTGCCATTAAACAAACAGGAAACTACAAATGCTGGAGGGGATGTGGAGAAATTGGAACTCTTATTCACTGTTGGTGGGACTGTATAATGGTTCAGCCACTCTGGAAGTCAGTCTGGCAGCTCCTTAGAAAACTAGATATAGAGATACCATTCGACCCAGCGATTGCACTTCTCGGTATATACCCGGAAGATCGGAAAGCAGTGACACGAACAGATATCTGCACGCCAATGTTCATAGCAGCATTATTCACAATTGCCAAGAGATGGAAACAACCCAAATGTCCTTCAACAGATGAGTGGATAAATAAAATGTGGTATATACACACGATGGAATACTACGCGGCAATAAGAAGGAACGACCTCGTGAAACATATGACAACATGGATGAACCTTGAAGACATAATGCTAAGCGAAATAAGCCAGGCACAAAAAGAGAAATATTATATGCTACCACTAATGTGAACTTTGAAAAATATAAAACAAATGGCTTATAATGTAGAATGTAGGGGAACTAGCAATAGAGAGCAATTAAGGAAGGGGGAACAATAATCCAAGAAGAACAGATAAGCTATTTAATGTCCTGGGGATGCCCAGGAATGACTATGGTCTGTTAATTTCTGATGGATATAGTAGGAGCAAGTTCACAGAAATGTTGCTATATTAGGTAACTTTCTTGGGGTAAAGTAGGAACCTGTTGGAAGTTAAGCAGTTATCTTAGGTTAGTTGTCTTTTTCTTACTCCCTTGTTATGGTCTCTTTAAAATGTTCTTTTATTGTATGTTTGTTTTCTTCTTAACTTTTTTTACATACAGTTGATTTAAAAAAGAAGGGAAAGTCAAAAAAAAAAAAAAAAACAAGGGAAAAAAAAAAAGATGCAGTGCCCCCTTGAGGAGCCTGTGGAGAATGCAGGCGTATTCGCCTACCCCACCTCCATGGTTGCTAACATGACCACAGACATAGGGGACTGGTGGTTTGATGGGTTGAGCCCTCTACCACAGGTTTTACCCTTGGGAAGACGGTTGCTACAAAGGAGAGGCTAGGCCTCCCTATGGTTGTGCCTAAGAGCCTCCTCCCGAATGCCTCTTTGTTGCTCAGATGTGGCCCTTTCTCTCTAGCTAAGCCAACTTGAAAGGTGAAATCACTGCCCTCCCCCCTACGTGGGATCAGACACCCAGGGGAGTGAATCTCCCTGGCAACGTGGAATATGACTCCCGGGGAGGAATGTAGACCTGGCATCGTGGGACGGAGAACATCTTCTTGACCAAAAGGGGGATGTGAAAGGAAATGAAATAAGCTTCAGTGGCAGAGAGAATCCAAAAGGAGCCGAGAGGTCACTCTGGTGGGCACTCTTACGTACACTTTAGACAACCCTTTTTAGGTTCTAAAGAATTGGGGTAGCTGGTGGTGGATACCTGAAACTATCAAACTACAACCCAGAACCCATGAATCTCGAAGACAGTTGTATAAAAATGTAGCTTATGAGGGGTGACAAGGGGATTGGGAAAGCCATAAGGACCACACTCCAGTTTGTCTAGTTTATGGATGGATGAGTAGAAAAATAGGGGAAGGAAACAAACAGACAAAGGTACCCAGTGTTCTTTTTTACTTCAATTGCTCTTTTTCACTCTAATTATTATTCTTGTTATTCTTGTGTGTGTGCTAATGAAGGTGTCAGGGATTGATTTGGGTGATGAATGTACAACTATGTAATGGTACTGTGAACAATCGAAAGTACGATTTGTTTTGTATGACTGCGTGGTATATGAATATATCTCAATAAAATGAAGATTAAAAAAAAAAAAAAAAAGACATAATGCTGAGCAAAATAAGCCAGGCACAAAAAGAGAGATATTGTATGTTACCACTAATGTGAATTCTGTGAAAAATGTACAATGTTTTATACTGTAGAATGTAGGGGACCTAGAGATACCAATTAGTGGAGGGGGAATGATAATCTAATAAGAACAGAGAAACTATGGTGGGTAATGTCAATGTTATGGGAATGCTCAGGAATGATTATGGTTTGTAAACTTTCTTGGATATAGGAAGATCATGTTGGAAGCAATAGAGTTATTTTAGGTTTTTTTTTTTTCTCTTATTCCTTTGTTTTCTTAGGGGTTGTTAATTTTCTTGGGGTATGGTAGGAACATGTTGGAAGCAATGTAGTTATTTTAGATTATTTGTTTTTCTTACTCCTCTGTTTGGACATGGTTTATTAATTTTCTTGGGGTATGGTAGGAACATATTGGAAGCAAAGTAGTTATTTTAGGTTATTTGTTTTCCTTAATCCATTGCTTTGTTTGAAATGTTGTGGGGTTTTTTTGGTTGTTGTTTGCCTGTTTGTTTTTAATTTTTTGATAAACAAAAGTTAAAAAATTGAAAAAAAATCAGTAGAAAAATGGGAGTAAAAACTAAATGACAAATAGGGTGGGATGGGGGGATGGTTTGGGTATTCTCTTTTCACTTTTATTTTTTATTCTTATTCTGATTCTTTCTGATGTAAGGAAAATGTTCAGAAATAGATTGTGGTGATGAACGCATAACTATATGATCATACTGTGAACAGTTGATTGTATACCATGGATGACTGTATGGTTTGTGAATATATATCAATAAAACTGAATTTAAAAAAAATATACTAGAGGGTATGGGGCAAGAGGGCAGGGTAAGGAGGTGTGGAATTTAGTTAGTCCTCTAGAGCAGCTAGTAAATAGCCAGGAACTGTCTGGAACAACTGACTGGGGAACATCCATGACTGGATGGACACACATCATACACCAGTCTGGAATGAGTGGAATGGCCGAGATAATGGCATAGAACTGTTAGAAAAGACCCCAAACTTTGGAGATTTTGCCCCTCCCCAACTGGAAGGGCAGGCTGAGTTGGAACACTTCCCTGTGGAAAAAAAAAGAGCAGCTTCTACTAGGAGCAAGGGAAGGGAGCACAAAGAAATTCCAATTGCAGTTTTAATTAGCAAATTTGCACTACTGAGTACAAGCTATGGGCACAGATAAATACACAGTAAGAGGAGGCGGGGCAACAGAAAATAAATAAATAAATAAATAAACAATAAACAAACAGAGGCTTTTGAAGTCAGCCAAGCTCTGAATACTGGAAGAGGGTTCTGCCCAAAGAAAAGGGGTACATAAAGCTGGGTAACATCTCTGGCTCTTGACTGGTGAAACTTGGGGGATCTGGATGGGCTCTGAAAACAGGATTTCTTTTTTCTGTTTTTTTTTTCCTTTTTTCTTTTTTTAAAGTATTCTGAGTACCTCATTAGAGAAAGCCTCAGGCATTTTCAATCATCAGAGCTGACCTAGGCAAGAGTGGAGTTAAGATAGGTCCAAGAGACAAAGTAAGGAGTCAAGTGAAGGAGATAATTTCCTAAAGGGCTTATTTTCCCCAAGAAAAGGGAGGGCAGGACCCAGTTCAAGGGATGCCCCTGCTTCAGAAAATTCAGACCCCAGGGGCTGGGAATTAAAAATCAGAAACAGCTTAAGCTTGCCTTCTACTTCCACCTCTGCCTCAATGATGCCCCTTGCAGGTACAGAGTCTGCTGAGAATTAAAAGCACCATATCTCTTTATGCCAATGGGGAGCTGTGGGCTGACAAGCACCACTTGCTGGGCAGGATAGGAAAAACACAGAGTCTGGAGGCCTCACAGGAAAGTCAACATCCTTTCTTGATGAAAACACTTCAAAGGACAGGAATAGAAGGGAAATTCCTCAATGTAACAAAGGGAATAAGTGAAAATCCCACAGCTAACATCATACTCAATGGGGAAAACTTTCAATTTTCCCTCTAAGATCAGGAACAAGACAAGGATGACCAATGTCACCACTGTTATTCAACATTGTATTTGAAGTTCTAGCTAGAGCATTTAGGCAAGAAAAATAAATAAAAGCATCCAAATTGGAAAGGGAGAAGTAAAACTTTCACTGTTTGCAGATGACACAATCCTATAGTAGAAAATCACGAAAAATCTACAGCAAAACTACTACAGCTAATAAATGAGTACAGCAAAGTGGCAGGGTACAAGATCAACATGCAAATATCAGTAGTTTTTCTACAGACTAGGAATGAGCAATCTGAGAAGGAAATCAATAAAAAAAATTCCATTTAAAATAGCAACCAAAAGAACCAAATATTTAGGAATAAATTTAACCAAGGCCACAAAAGACCTATACACAGAAAACCACAAAAAATTTGCTAAAAGAAATCAAAGAAGACCTAAATAAATGGGAGGACACACCATGTTCATGCATTGGAAGGCCAAATATAGTTAAGAGGTCAATTCTATGCAAACTGATTTACAGGTTCAATGCAATAACAACTAAAATCCCAACAACAAAGCTTTTCAGAAGAAAATGTAGGAAAATATCTTGAAGAGCTTGTGATAGGAGGTAGTTTCCCAGACCTTATACCCAAAGTGTGAGCAATGAAAGAAAAATCGGATAAATGGGATCACCCCAAATATTAACACATTTGTGCATCAAAGGACTTATTGTTACAAAAGTAAAAAGGTAGCATACGCAATGGCAGACAATATTTGGAAATGACAAATCAGATAAGGGTTTAACATCCAGAATACATAAAAAGATCCTACAACTCAAAAACAAAAAGATAAAGAACCCAATTAGAAAACGGGCAAAAAGTATGGCAGACGCTTTTCCAAAGCGGAAATACAAATGGTTGAAAACATATGAAAAGATGTTCAACTTTACTGGCTATTAGGGAAATGTAAATAAAAGTAAATATAGTTCTAGTTTGCTAATGCTGCCAGAATGCAAAACACCAGAGATGGATTGGCTTTTACAAAAGGGGGTTTATTGGGTTACATAATTACAGTCTTAAGGCCATAAAGTGTCCAAGGTAACACATCAGCAATCAGGTACCTTCACTGGAGGATGGCCAATGGTGTCTGGAAAACCTCTGTTAGCTGGGAAGGCATGTGGCTGGCATCTACTCCAAAGTTCTGGTTTCAAAATGGCTTTCTCCCAGGACATTCCTCTTTAGGCTGCAATTCCTCAAAAATGTCACTCTTAGTTGCTCTTGGGGTGTTTGTCCTCTCTTAGCTTCTCCAGAGCAAGAGTCTGCCTTCAACGGCTGTCTTCAAACTGCCTCTCTTCTGCAGCTTCTCTCTCAGCTTCTGTGCATTCTTCAAAGTGTCCCTCTTGGCTGTAGCTCTTCTTCAAAATGTCACTCTCAGCTGCACTTGAAAATGTCACTCACAGCTGCACTGATTTCCTTCTGTTTGTTAGCTCATTTATATGGCTCCAGTGATTTAATTTAGACCCACCCTGAATAGGTGGGGTAACACCTCCATGGAAATTATCAGTCATCACCCACAGTTGGGTGGGGCACATCTCCATGGAAACACTCAAAAAATTACAATCTATTCAACACTGATATGTCTGTCCACACAAGATTACATCAAAGATAATGGCATTTTGGGGGACATAATACATTCAACCAGTGTATATACATACACACACACACACACAGAGAGAGAGAGAGAGAGAGAGAGAGAGAGAGACAGAGAGAGAAACTATAGGTGCCGGAGAGGATGTGGAGAAACAGGCACAATTATTCACTGTTGTTGTGAATGTAGAATTGTGCATCCACTCTAGAAGGCAGTGCAGTGGCTCCTCAGGAAGCTAAGCAGAGAACTGCTATATGATCCAGCAATCTTATTACTAGGTATATAGTTGGAGAACCTAAAGGCAGGGACATGAAGGATATCTGCACACCAGTGTTTATAGTAACATTATTCATGATTGACAATAGATGGAAACAGTTCAAATGTCCATCAACGGTCAAGTGGATAAACAAACTGTGGTATACACAAATGATGAATATTATGCAGCGGTAAGACAGAATAAAGTCATGAAGCATATAACAACGTGGATGAACCCTGAGGTCATTGTGCAAAATTAGCCAGAACCAAAAGGACAAATACTGTATGGCCCCACTAATATGAACTAACATTAATGAGTGAATTTTGAAAGTCAAAGTTTGGATCATAGGTTATTAGTAGGTAGAAAGAGGGTAGAGATTAGGCATTTGATGCTGAAATAGTTAAGAATGTCTAACATGATTGATTGTAAAGATCTAGAAATAGATAGCACAATAATACCTGATGGTAGGACAATATTTTTAGTACACTGAACAAAGCTAAGCGTGAGAATGCTTGAAAGGGAAGGCTAGTGACATGAATGACACCAGAAGGAAAGATAGAAAATAAAGACTGGGACTGTATATCTTAGCTAAACCAAGAGTGGACAACTATGGTGACTGAATGTACAAATATAAAAATGTGTTTACATGAAGGAGAATAACTGAATGTCAACATTGCAAGTTGTTGAAAATGGGATGGTATATAAAAAAATAAAATCATTGCAAATTTGAGTTCACAGTTAACAGCAGCATTGTAATATACTTCCATGAAATGGAACAAAGGCAATATACCAAAGCTAAATGTCTATATGAGGGGAATATAAGGAAGGGGTATGGGATTCTTGGCATTATTGTTGTTGATTCTACTTTTTATTTTATTTGTTATTCTTCATTTTTTTCTTTGCAGTAGAAATGGAAATGTCCTCATATAGACTGTGGTAGTGAGTGCATAACGACATGATTATACCAGGAACCATTTACTGTTTACTTAGGATGGACTGTAAATCTCCCTGGCAATGTGGAACATTACTCCTGGGTATTAGCCTGGCCATCATGGGATTGAGAAAGCCTTCTTTGACCAAAAGTAGGAAGAGAAATGAAACAAAATAAAGTTTCAGTGGCTGAGAGATTTCAAATAGAATCGAGAAGTCATTCTGGAGGTTATTCTTATGCATTATATAGATATCCCTTTTTAGTTTTTAGTGTACTGGAATAGCTAGAAGGAAATATCTGAAACTGTTGAACTGCAACCCAGTAGCTCTGATTCGTGAAGACTATTGTATAACTATCCAGCTTGTACTCTATGACTGTGTGATTGTGAAAACCTTGTGGCTCCTACTCTTTTTATCAAGAATATGGACAGATGAGTAGAAAAATGAGGACAAAACATAAATGAATAATAGGGAGGGAAGGGGATATAAGATGTTTTGGGTATTCTTTTTTACTTTAATTTTTATTCTTCTTCTTATTTTATGGTATTGAAAATGCTCAAACATTGATTGTGGTGATGAATGTACAACTATATAATGGTACTGTGAAAAACTGATCATATGGTTTGTGAACTGAATATACCTCAATTAAAGTGAATTTAAAAAATGGCAATTCTTCCCAAAATCATCTTCAGATTCAAAGCAACAGCAATCAAAATTGTTTAGTTAGGATGGACTGTAAATCTCCCTGGCAATGTGGAACATTACTCCTGGGTATTAGCCTGGCCATCATGGGATTGAGAAAGCCTTCTTTAAAGAGCTTGAAAAGTTAGTTATCAAATTTATTTGGAAGGGAAAGTGACTTCAAATAGCCAAAAACATACTGAAAAAGAAGAATGAAGTGGTAGGACTCACACTTCCTGATTTAAAGCTTATTCTAAAGCTACAGTGGTGAAAACATCATGGTACTGGCATAAAGACAGTCATACTAATCAATGGAATCAAATTCAGATTTCAGAAATAGAACCTCTGACATATGGTCAACTGATTTTAATAAGGACCAAAATCCACCAAACTGGGACAGAATAGTCTCTTCAATAAATCGTGCTCGGAGAGCTGGATATCCATACCCAAAGAAATGAAAGAGGACCCCTACACCTCACACCCTATACAAAAATACAAAAATTAGCTCAAAGTGGATCAAAGACCTTAACATAAGAGACAGTACCATAAAACTCCTAGAAGAAAACACAGGGAAACATCTTCAAGACCTAGTGATAGAAGGTAGCTACTTAGACCCTATACCCAAAGCACAAGCAATAAAAGAAAACATAGATAAATAGGAACTCTTCAAGACTGAATGTTCTGTGCTTCAAAGGACTTTGTCAAAAAGGTTTTCAAAAAGGCAAAAAACTCAATGGGCAACAGAAGAAGATGGTGTCATACAGAGGAGTAGAAGCTAGTTTGCTCCCTCAAACAACTAATAAACAACCAGGAACAACTAGTAAAGAAATTGGAACAACTGTGGGGGGGCAAACATGACTGTCCACTCATCATACACCAATCTGAATTGGGAGGAATGCCTGAGAACACAGCAAAAAATCTGTAAGTAAAAACTGCAGACCCAAGCTGGGAGCCCCCTCTCCCCCCTGGCCCAAACTGCAAAGCCTTGCAGTGTTAGAGCGCAGCACTCTCCCAGCAAGCAAATATAGTTCAGCTGAGCTCCAACTGGGGTTTTAATTAACAAGCGTGGACTGCTCAATACAGGATATGAATTCTCAACAAGCAGACAGAGGCTTTTGGTGATGACTGACCTTGGAGAGGCAGAGGGTGACTACAGACTGGCCCTGAAGGGGGCTTTCTGTCCCTTTTTTGGCTCAGTGGAGAAAGCCTCAGCTATTTTCAGGTCCCAGCGCTCTGACCCAGACAAGGGTGGAGACAGCACAGGCAGAGAGTCGATTCAAATGTAAATGACCTCTTCCTAGGGGGTGTATTTTCCCTAAGAGGAAGAAGGTGATGCCAAGCTCTACTACCCGCCTTCCATTCAGAACCAGATCCCAGAGCCTGGGGGAAAACAGTCATGGGCCATACCTCCTTACACCAGTCTGGAGCTACAGGCTGACAGGCACTACCTGCTGGGCAGAAAAGTACAGTGACTTGAGGCCACACAGGGTGTACCAATTTTCTAAGACACCCTCAAGAAACTGGATACTATTCCCTCCTTCCAAGACCTCAGCCCATTCTCGTCTGGGAAAACCTGATTGGGGTAACCAAGGAAACCAGAGGCCTAGACAATAGAAAACTACAACCTACACTAAGAAAAACGAAGTTATGGCCCAGTCAAAAGAACAAACTTACACTTCAAATGAGATACAGGAATTTAAACAACTAGTGCTGGATCAATTCAGAAAGTTTAAGGAAGATATGGCAAAAGAGATGAAGCATATAATGAAATCACTGGGCGTAAATAAGGAAGAAATCGAAAGCTCGAGAAAACAACTGGCAGAATCTATGGAAATGAAAGGCACAACAGAAGAGATGAAAGACACAATGGAAACATACAACAGCAGATCTCAAAAGGCAGAAGAAAACACTCAGGAACTGGAGAACAAGGCACCTGAAAGCCTACACATGGAAGAACAGATAGAGAAAATAATGGAAAAATATGAGCATTGTCTCCAGGAACTGAAGGACAAAATGAAATGCAGGAATGTACATGTCATTGGTGTCCCAGAAGGAGAAGAGCACGGAAAAGGGGCAGAAGCAACAACAGAGGAAATAATCAATGAAAATTTCCCATCTCTTATGAAAGGCATAAATTTATGGATCCAAGAAGTGCAGCACACCCCAAACAGAATAGACGTGTGAATAGGCCTATGCCAAGACAGTTAATAATCAGATTATCAAACATCAAAAATAGAGAATCCTGAAAGCAGCAAGAGAAAAATAATCCATCACATACAAAGGAAGCTTGATAAGTCTATGTACGGATTTCTAAACAGAAACCATGGAGGCAAGAAGGAAGTGGGGTGATATATTTAAGATACTGAAAGAGAAAAACCACTAACCAAGAATCCTATATCCAGTAAAACTGTCCTTCAAATATGAGGAAGAGCTTAACATATTCTCTGACAAACAGACAATGACAGAGTTTGTGAACAAGATACCTGCTCTACAGGAAATACTAAATGAAGCACTGCAGACAGAAAGGAAAAGACAGGAGTGAGAGGTTTGGAAAACAATTTTGGGAGATAGTAGCACACCAATGTAAGTACACTGAACAAAGATGACTGTGAGCATGGTTGAAAGAGGAAGGTTAGGAGCATGTGGGACACCAGAATGAAAGACAAAAGATAAAGACTGGGACTATTACTCAGTGAAACCTAGGGTGCTCAATGATTGCAATAAAAGGTACAAATAGGTTTTTTACATGAGGTAGAACAAATGAATGTCAACATTGCAAGGTGTTAAAAATAAGGTGGGGAGTATTGGGAATTCTGGTGTGTGATGAGGGACATTTCTGTTTTTAACACGCTAGTAGAGAAGGCTTCACTGAGCTACCATCTGATCAATACCTAAAGGAGGTGAGGAGAAAGATGTTCTCGAGGCGGGGCAAGATGGCGGAGTGGTGAGGAGCAGAATTTCGTCTCTCCCCTAGAGCAGCTGGCAATTACCCAAGAACTATATGAAACAGTGTTTTCAGGGTTTCCAGTAACCAGTCACACATTGGACACAAGTTTGGAATTGGAGGAAAAGCTGAGATCGCAGTGAACACTGTAAGTTCCCCGGACCAGGGGTCTGGCGCCCCTCCCCACCCAGACCTCACAGACTGTCTTGCTGCCGGCTCCCTGAAAGGGAGGGGGAAAAAAAAAACAAAAAACAGCAATCTGCTGAGGGCAAGAAGGGAGGCTCAACCAAGCCTCAACTGCAGAACTAATTAACAAATTAATTAACTGACTTTGGGAGCTGGGGTGCTAAAGAAGGGCTGGGCTCCAAGAAGTGGGGGCACGTAAAAGCGGGCACCCATTCCCAGACTCAAAAAAAGCCATTTTTTTCCCTTACATTTTGTCCCTTCTGGCTTCTCACTGATCCCTTATCTTTTTGCATTTCAATAGCCCCCCGGCAGGGGTGGAACTGAAGTGGTTGGAGAGTAATTATCAGACAATAGCCCAAAGCATATCTTTAAATGCTCTATTCTGTCACTGACAAAACTTCCAGGCTGGGGAAAGACATTTAAAAGAGACTCTTTTTTTTTTTTTTTTTTCCTTTTTTCTTTTTCTTGATTTCTTTTCTACTTTTTTTTTTTTTTTTTTTTTTTTTTTTTAAATCTAAAAGTAATATATGTGATTATTTTCTATCGGAAAGCCCAGGTTGAGGGACTAGGCTGGGCTTGGGGGAGACAGAGTACCCACAGTGTCTTTGAATTCCGTATTCACTACTGAAGGCCTCCAGCCCCGTCTTTAATTGGCAACTCAGGCTGACCAAGGAATCTACCTGGAGAGGCCCCAAAGAGGAGAGGGGAGAAGGGAATAGTGCCCCTGAGAGACAACTGGAGTTCTGAGGACTGGGAGAGTGGAGGGAGGCCCAGCTCAACTGGCAGTCCTCCTTCTGGGAATTCAGACCCCAGGGGCTGGAATTCAGATTCCAGCTTCAGTCAGCCACGCCCCTGACAGGATCAGAGTCACCAGGAGAACTAAAGGCTCCATACCTCCTTACACTGGTGGGGGAGCTGCGGGCTGGCCAGCGCCACCTGCTGGACAGGAGAGGAAAAGCACCAATTCTAAAGGCCTCATAGGAGGGTCTCATTCTCAGGAAAACTCCATACCCTCCCAATGACACCTGGGCCTCACTAGACTGGGAAAATCTGACTAGGGTCGACCATATCTGAGGAGACCCACTCACAAAAAGGTTACATAGAGGCAGAACAAGAAACAGAAAAAACAGGAGGGGAAAAATTCTGATCAACTAAATAGAACCTAACTTAGAGGTCTAGAATAAGTTGAACTGAATAACAGAGGCCAGAGAACAAAGCGAACCAACAAGAAAACCACTAGGTAAAAGACAGAAAACAAGCTCCAAAATAAACTAATCAAGAGAATCAGATGCCTAGACAACTTAAGATAACAAGCCATACCAGGAAACACGAAAACATGGACCAGCCAAAGGAACAAACTAATAGCTCAGCTGAGACAAAGGAGTGGAGGCAACTAATGCTAAATAAATTTGATGAAATGAAGGAAGATATAGCAAAAGAGCTGAAGGATATAAAGAAGACACTGGCTGACCATAAAGAAGAATTCATAAACTTAAAAAAACAAATGGCAGAACTCATGGGAATGAAGGCCACAATGGAGGAGATGACAAACACAATGGAGGGACACAACAGTAGATTTGAACAGGCAGAAGAAAGGATCAGTGAACTGGAAGACAGGTCATTCGAATTCATACACAGAAAAGAACAGATGGTGAAAAAAATGGAAAAATATGAGCAGGGTCTTAGGGAGCTGAGTGACAACATGAAACGCACAAATATACGTGTTATGGGTATCCCAGAAGGAGAAGAGAGGGGAAAAGGGGCAGAAAGAGTAATAGAAGACATATTCACTGAAAAGTTCCCAACTCTTATAAAAGACAGAAAATTAGAGATTCAAGAAGTACAACGTACCCCAAATAGAATAGATCCCAATAGACCTACTCCAAGACAGTTACTGGTCAGATTGTCCAATGTCAAAGACAAAGAGAGGATTCTGAAAGCAGCAAGAGAAAAGCAATCCATCACATACAAGGGAAAGTCAATAAGACTATGTACAGATTTCTCTGCAGAAACCATGGAGGCAAGAAGACAGTGGCATGATATATTTAAGATACTGAAAGAGAAAAACTGCCAACCAAGAATTCTATATCCAGCAAAACTTTCCTTCAAAAATGAGGGAAAGATTAAAACATTTTCAGACAAACAGACACTGAGAGAGTTTGTGAATAAGAGACCGACACTACAAGAAATACTAAAGGGAGTGCTACAGGCTGATAGGAAAAGACAGGAGAGAGAGAGTTGGAGAAGAGTGCAGAAATGAAGATTATCAGGAAAGGTAAAAGGAGAGGAAAAAATAAGATATGACATATAAATTCCAAAAAACAAAATGGTAGTAGAAAGTACTGCCCTTACAGTCATAACACTAAATGTAAATGGATTAAACTCCCCAATAAAAAGACACAGACTGGCAGAATGGATTAAAAAACAGGACTCATCTATATGCTGTCTACAAGAAACTCACTTTAGACACAAGGACAAACATAGACTGAAAGTGAAAGGTTGGAAAAAGATATTTCATGCAAACAGCAACCAGAAAAAAGCGGGAGTAGCTATATAAATATCAGACAAGTTAGACTTCAAAAGCGAAACAATTAAAAGAGACAAAGAAGGACACTATATATTAATAAAAGGGTCAATTCATGAAGAAAACATAACAGTCATAAATATTTATTCACCAAGCCAGAATGCCCCAAAATTCATGAGTCAAACACTGTGATCACTGAAAGGAGAAATAGATACCTCTACAATAATAGTTGGAGACTTCAATACACCACTCTCATTAATGGATAGAACATCTAGACAGAGGATCACTAAAGAAACAGAGATGTTGAATTGTATGGTAAATGAACTAGACTTGACAGATATTTATAGAACTCTACATCCAACAACAGCAGGATACACTTTTTTCTCAAGTGCTCATGGAACATTCTCTAGGATAGACCACATGTTGGGTCACAAAGCAAGTCTCAACAAATTTAAAAATATTGATATTATACAAAACACTTTCTCAGACCACAATGGAATGAAGTTGGAAATAAATAAAAGGCAGAAGGTCATAAAATTCAGAAACATATGGAGGCTAAACAACACCCTCTTAGAAAACCAGTGGGTAAAGGAAGAAATTACAAGAGAAATTAGTAAATACCTCGAGGCAAATGACAATGAAAACACAACTTATCAAAACTTATGGGATGCAGCAAAGGTGGTGCTGAGAGGGAAATTTATTGCCCTAAATGCCTATATTAAAAGAGAAGAGAGAGCAAAAATTGAAGAGTTAACTGCTCACCTGGAGGAATTAGAGAAAGAACAGCAAACTAACCCCAAAGCAAGCAGAAGGGAAGAAATAACAAAGATTAGAGCAGAAATAAATGCAATTGAGAACAGGAAAACAATAGAGAGAATCAACAAAACCAGAAGTTGGTTCTTTGAGAAAATCAATAAAATCGATGGACCACTGGCTAGGCTAACAAAAAAAAAAAGAGAGAGCAGATGCAAATAAATGCAGTCAGAAATGGGAAAGGAAATATAACTACCGACCCTGCAGAAATTAAGGAGATAATGAGAAGATACTATGAGCAACTATATGCTAATAAACTAGACAACTTAGATGAAATGGACAACTTCCTAGAAAAGCATAAACAACCAACATTAACTCAAGAAGAAATAGATGACCTCAACAAACCAATCACAAGTAAAGAGATTGAGTCAGTCATCAAAAAGCTCCCAAAAAGGAAAAGCCCAGGACCAGATGGTTTCACATGTGAATTCTACCAAGCATTCAAGAACGAATTATTACCAATCCTGCTCAATCTCTTCAAAAAAATTGAAGAAGAGGGAAAGCTACCTAACTCTTTCTATGAAGCCATCATCACCCTAATACCAAAACCAGGCAAAGATACTACAAAAAAAGAAAATTATAGACCAATTTCTTTAATGAATATAGACGCAAAAATCCTCAACAAAATACGTGAAAATCGAATCCAGCAGCACATTAAAAGAATTATACACCACGACCAGGTGGGATTTATTCCAGGTATGCAAGGCTGGTTCAACACAAGAAAATCAATTAATGTAATACACCACATCAATAAATCAAGGCAGAAGAACCACATGATCATCTCGATTGATGCAGAAAAGGCATTTGACAAAATTCAACATCCTTTCCTGATGAAAACACTTCAAAGGATAGGAATAGAAGGGAACTTTTTCAATATGATAAAAGCAATATATGAAAAACCCACAGCTAACATCACACTCAATGGGGAGAGACTGAAAGCTTTTCCTCTAAGATCAGGAACAAGACAGGGATGCCCACTATCACCATTGCTATTCAACATTGTGCTGGAAGTTCTAGCTAGAGCAATTAGGCAAGAAAAAGAAATAAAAGGCATCCAAATTGGAGAGGAAGAAGTAAAACTTTCACTATTTTCAGATGACATGATTCTATATGTAGGAAATGCAGAAAAATCTACAGCAAAGCTACTAGAACTAGTCAATGAATACAGCAAAGTAGCAGGCTACAAGATCAACACGCAAAAATCTGTAGTGTTCCTATACACAAGTAATGTGCAACAAGAGGAGGAAATCAAGAAAAAAATCCCATTTACAATAGCAACCAAAAGAATCAAGTATTTAGGAATAAACTTAACCAAGGACATGAAAGATCTTTACATAGAAAACTATAAGAAACTGCTAAAAGAAATTGAACAAGACCTGAAAAAATGGAAGACCATACCATGTTCATGGATTGGAAGACTAAATATAGTTAAGATGGCAATTTTACCTAAACTGATTTACAGATTCAATGCAATACCAATTCAAATCCCAACAACTTACTTTACAGAAATAGAAAAACCAATAACTAAATTTATTTGGAAGGGTAAGGTGCCCCAAATAGCCAAAAATGTCTTGAGAAAGAGGAGTGAAGTGGGAGGTCTCACACTACCTGACTTTGAAGCATATTACAAAGCCATAGTGCTCAAAACAGCATGGTACTGGCATAAGGACAGATATACTGATCAATGGAATCGAATTGAGTGTTCAGAAGTAGACCCTCACATCTATGGACAACTGATCTTTGATAAGGCAGTGAAGCCGAAGCAACTGGGAAAGAGCAGCCTGTTCAATAAATGGTGTTTGGAGAACTGGATATCCATTTCCAAAAGAATGAAAGAGGATGTCCATCTCACACCTTATACCAAAATTAATTCAAAGTGGATCAAAGGCCTAAACATTAGCACCAAGATCATAAAACTCTTAGAAGAAAATGTAGGGCAATATCTTAAAGATCTTGTGAAAGGAGGTGGTTTCTTAGTCCTCACACCCAAGGCACGAGCAACCAAAGAACAAATAGACAAATGGGATCTCCTCAAAATTAAACACTTTTTTACATCAAAGGACTTTGTCAGAAAAGTAAAAAGGCAACCTACACAATGGGAGATGATATTTGGAAACCACATATCAGATAAGGGTTTAATATCCCGAGTATATAAAGGATTCCTGCATCTCAATAACAGAAAGACAAACAATCCAATTAAAAAATGGGCAAAAGACATGAACAGACATTTTTCTGAAGAGGAAATACAAATGGCTCAAAAGCATATGAAAAAATGCTCAACTTCACTGGCTATTAAGGAAATGCAAATCAAAACCACAATGAGATATCATCTCACACCTACCAGAATGGCCATTATCCAAAAAACAGAAAATGACAAGTGCTGGAGAGGATGTGGAGAAAGAGGCACACTTATTCATTGTTGGTGGGAATGTAGAATGGTGCAACCACTCTGGAAGACAGTGTGGAGGTTCCTCAGGAAGCTAAATATAGATTTGCCATATGACCCAGCTATTCCATTGCTGGGTATATACTCAGAGGAACTGAAACTTAAGACACAAACAGACATTTGTAAACCAATGTTTATTGCAGCATTATTCACAATTGCCAAGAGATGGAAACAGCCCAAATGTCCATCAAAGGACGAGTGGATAAGCAAACTGTGGTATATACACATGATGGAATATTATGCAGCTGTAAGACAGAACAAAGACATGGATCATGTAATAATGTGGATGAACCTTGAGGATATTATGTTGAGTGAAGTTAGCCAGAAACAAAAGGACAGATTCTGTATGGTCTCACTAATATGAACAGACATTAGTGAACAAACTTTGGGAGTTAAAAGCTGACAACACAGGCGACCAGGAGATAGAAAGAGGGCAGAGATCAGCCATTCGATGCTGAAGGACTACAGAATGTTTAGGATTAATTGCATAGATCCAGAAATAGATAGCATAATACTGTGTGATGGTAGCACGGTATTGTAAGTACACTGAACAAAGATGTCTGTGAGTAAAGCTGAAAGAGGTGGGATAGGAGAATGTATGACACCAGAGGTAAAGATAGATGATAAAGACTGGGACTGTATAACGTGGCAAAAACTGGAGTGGCCAATGACTGTTACTAAAGATACAAATATAGAAATGTTTTTGCATGTGGGAAAGCAAATGAATGTCAAACGTAGAAATTTGAAAAAGGGATGGTATTCAGCAAAAAACATAATCAAAGCAAACTGGAGTCTATGGTCAACAGTAACATTGTAATATACCTCCATTAAATGTAACAAAGGCAATATGCCAATGCTAAATGTATATGAGAAGGGGATATAGGGGAGGAATATGGGATTCTTGGTAGTGGTGTTATTTGCTGTCCTTAGTAGTATATTGTATTGTATGACATGTTATTTTTATTTTTATCATTTTTTCTTATTGCTAAAAAAAAAAAACAACAATTTTTCTTGTAGTAATCAGTATGTTCAAGTGCTGATTGTGGTGATAAATGTACAACTTTATGATGATACCATGAACAACTGATTGTACACTGTGGATAAATGTATGGTATGTGAATATAACTCTATAAAATTGTAGGAAAATATATATATAGGAGTAAAAGTGTTGGAGAAAACATGGTGAGAGGGATGATGTCTCACCAGTATGGACTAACTACAATGGGTAAACTCAGAATTGAATCTTAGAACATAGCCTAACGTGGACACAATAATTGTAATAGTCCCTAGATTGTAAGCTCTTACAGCAGTTAACTCTATCCCTGAATTGTAAGGCCTATGCTGATCCCCTAGCGTATGTTGTCACAAATATTGGGACTGGTGGTTTGATGTGCTGAGCCCTCAAGCATGGGACTTGCCCTTATGAAGCTCATTACCACAAAGGAGAGTCTAAAGTTGTATGTAATGGTGCCTAAGAGTTTCCCCCTGAGTACCTCTTTGTTGCTCAGATGTGGCCCTCTCTCTCTCTAACTGAGCCATCTCGACAGGTGAACTTGCTGCCCTCCCCGCTACGTGGGACCCGATTCCCAGGGGTGTAAATCTCCCTGGCAACACAGAGTATGACTCCCGGGGATGAATGTGGACCCAGCATCGTGGGACTGAGAGTATCTTCTTGACCAAAAGGGGGATGCAAAATGAGACGAAATAGTTTCAGTGGCTGAGAGATTCCAAATGGAGTCGAGAGGTCACTCTGGTGGACATTCTTATGCACTATATAGATAACACCTCTTAGGCTTTAATGTATTGGAATAGCTAGAAGTAAATACCTGAAACTACCAAACTCCAACCCAGCAGTCTGGACTCCTGAAGACAATTATATAATAATGTAGATTACAAGGGGTGACAGTGTGATTGTGAAGACCTTGTGGATCACACCCCCTTTATCTAGTGTATGGATGAGTGGAGGAACGGGGATAAAAACTAAAGGACAAATGGGGTGGGATGGGGGATGATTTGGGTGTTCTTTTTCACTTTTATTTTTTATTCTTGTTCTGGTTCTTTCTGATGTAAGGAAAATGTTCAGAGATAGATTGTGGTGATGAACGCATAACTATGTTATCATACTGTGGACAGTGGATTGTATATCATGGATGATTGTATGGTGTGTGAATGTATTTCAATAAAACTGAATTTAATAAAAAAAAATAGGGTGGGATGGGGGGAATACAATCAATGCAACTAGAGACTATAATTAACAGAAACATTGTATTATGCTTCTTTTAATGTAACAAAGGCAATATATCAAAGCTAAATGCATATGGCGGGGGGGGGGGGGGAACGGGAAGAGTATGGGACTCCTGGCATTGGTTATGTTGTTTGATACTTTATTCTACTTTAGTTTAATGCTACCTTTCCTTTTGTTGCTTTCTAGCTGTCATGTTTTTTCTTTCTCTTTCTTTTTTCTTTTTCTTTTGACTCTGTACCTTCTTTGACTCTTCCTCCTTCTTTGTGGAAGAAATGGAGATGTCCTTATCTAGATAGTGGCGATGGTGCTGAATACATAAATACATGACTATACAGGGAACCAACAATTGTTTACTTAGGACAGAATGTATGTGTGTGAACAAAGCCATCTTAAAAAATGGGTTGATGAAGAAACCTTGAGGGCACTATATTGAGGGAAATAAGACAGACACTTAAGAACAAATATTGCAGGGTCTCACCGATACGAACTAATTATAATATGCAAACTCATAGTCATGAAATATAAGTTACCAGGATATACAACGAGGCTAAGAATGTGGAGCGGTTGCTTATTATGAGCAGAATGTTCAACTAGGTGAACTTAACATTTGGAAACGGACAGAGGTGATGGTAACATGTTGTGAGAATAACTAACAGTGCTGAATAGTGTGTGAAGGTGGTGAAAAGGGTAAGCTTAGAGTCACATATGTCACCAGAAGGAAAGCTGGAGGTTAAAAGATGGGAATGTATAAAATAGTGAATCTTGTGGTGGACAATGTCTGTGATTTACCATACAATTATTAGAAATCTCTCTCATGAACTAGAACAAATGTATGACACTATAACTAGAAGTTAATAGTAGAGGGGCATATAGGAAAAAAAAATATACCTGTTGCCAACTATATACTACAGTGAGTAGCATTTTAACCTTCTTTCATCAACGGTAACAAATGTATTATACCAAAACTATGAATCAATAATGGATGGGGGTGGTGAGGGGTATGGGAGGATTGGTGTTTCCTTTTTTGTCTTTATTTCTTTTCTGGAGTAATGAAAATGTTCTAAAAATTGAAAAAAATAGTTAATTGTGGTGATGGATACACAGCTGTATGATGGCACCATGGCCCACTGATTGTACACTTTGGATCTTTGGATAGATGTATGGTATATGAACAATCTCAATTAAAAAAACGCACACACACACACACACAAAAAAACTCAATGGGAGAAAATTATTGGTAACCACATATATGATAAGGGTTTGATATCCAATATTTATATATAAAGAAATCCTGCAACTCAACAATATAGACAACGACCCTAATTATAAAACGGGCAAAATACGTGAATAGATATTTCTCCAAAGATTAAATGCACATGGCTAAAAAGTACATGAAAAGATGTTCATCTTCATTATCTATTAGGGAAATGTAAATGAAAAACACAATGAGATATTATCTCACATATACAAGAATGGACACTATTAAACAAACAGGAGTGTTGGAGAAGATGTGGAGAAATAAGTACACTTATTCATTGCTGGCAGGAATGTAAAACGGTATAGCCACTTGTGGAAGACAGTTTGGCAGTTCCTCAGAAAACAAAGTACTGATTTGCCCTATTTCTGGGCAATTCTGCTGCTCAGTATCTACCCAGAAGATCTGAAAGCAGGAACACAAACAGACATTTGCACAATGGTGTTCACAGCGGCATTATTCACAATTGCCAAAAGACGCAAACAATCCAAGCATCCATCAACTGATGAACAGATAAGTAAAATGTGGTATGTATATAACAATGGAATATTACTTAGCAGGAAGAAGAAATGAAGTCTTGAAGCACATTACAACATGGATGAGCTTTCAGGACATAAAGGACAGATATTATATGATTTCACTAATATGAACTAACCAGAATATATAAACTCATAGTCATAAATCCTAGAATATAGGTTACCAATAGATAGATTGAAGCTAGAGAATGGGGACCAGTTGCCTAATATGTACAGAATTTCTAACGGAGTTGAACTGAAATGTTTGGAAAAGGATAGTGAGGGTAGGTCATTATTGGGATCATAGGTAATAGTGCTGAATTGTAGGTGAATTTGGTTGAAAGGGGCTGTTTAGAGTCATGTATGTCACCAGAAGGAAAGCTAGAGGTTTAAATATGGGCTTGTATAATACACAGTGTACCATGAGGTGGACGTTAAGATTAACACTACAAATATAAATAAGTTCTTTCATGAGCTACTACAAATGTATGACACTTGTACAAAGAGTTAGTAATAGATTGGCATATGCAGAAGTACCTATCACAAGCTATGGACTATAGTTCACAGTAATATCTTAATATCCTTTCATCAACAGTAACAAGTTTAGGACACAAATACTAGGGATCAGTAATAAGGGGGATAAAGGGTATGGGGTGCTTTGGGTTTTCTTTTGTATGTCTGTTATTTTTCTTATTGGAGCAATGAAAACGGTTTAAAATTGAATGTGATGATGATTGCACAACTAGGTAGTGACACTGTGAGACACTGATTATATACTTTGGATGGCTTATATTATATGGTATGTGAATATATCCCAATAAAATTTGCCAAAAAAAAAAAAAACAAAAAAAAAACCTAGGCCTATTTGGTTCCAAACACCATACTCCTTCCACTATACCAAACTGCCTTTCAGGTGGTTTGCTATACTATTCTACTCTTGGAGCAAATAGGATAAGGTTGCTTTATGGGTGAAAATGTCTAATAATCACTCTTAGTGGCACTTCAACTAAATCTCTTCAATTAGGGTCTAGGGATATTCCACATATAATAAACACTACTCTATAGGAAATAGTGTCAGAATTTCTAATTACATTTTTAGCTTGAATCCTCTTTTATAATATTTTTTTAACCAACTAGCTCTTTTAGGTTTCAAGGGAGGCTTCAGTACAGAATTCTGAGATTTTATACATGATGTTTGTATATCATATCTATACCCCTTAGGGTTCACTTTTTGAGATATAATGTATGTTTTACTATCCTAGCAGAGATGGTGGCCATCCTATTTATATAGATGGCTGAGATAGGAACCCCAGAAGGATTCTGACACCAAGAAGGCCAGAATTTGGGGAACTGAAATTGCTAAACTTTTAATCAATGTTAAATTTACAAAGATTTTACTTAGATATGGAGTAATGAGCTTTATATTATGCCAAAATTGAGAATGGTTAAAGTTTAAAGACAAAGTTATCAAAATATTTAATGAATATTCTGTAAGATTATTTACTTCCTGTTTATTTGCTTTTATCTTTTAATAAATGAATTTTATGATAAAAGAATAAAAACATATTGTGCTGCTTTGAGTCTATTATGTACCCTACAAAAGTGTATGTTCTTTCAATCCAATCTTGTGGGGGCAGACCTATTGTTGGATGGGACCTTTTGATTAGGTTGTTTCCATGGAGCTGTGACCCCACCCATTCAAGGTGGATTTTTATCATCTTTACTGGAGTCCTTTATGAGAGGATAAAAGGCAGAGATATGTTAGAGAGACTGCTCAGTGAAGCTAAGATATGTAATCCAGAGTTTACCCCTGGGAGAAGGAAGCTAAGAGAGAAGCTAAGACAGAAGCCCAGAGACATTTTGGAGAAAGCTACGGAAACCAAAAGCTAAACCTGGGAGAGGACCAGCAGATTCCAGCCATGTGCCTTCCCATGTGACAGAGGAACCCCAGATGGCATTGGCCATTCTTCAGAGAAGGTATCATCTTGTTGATGCCTTAACTGGAACATTTTCTTAGCCTTACATCTGTAAATTTGTGAACTAATTGTAAAAGCCAATCCACTTCTGGTATATTGCATTTTGGCAGCTTTAGCAAATTGAAATACATATCAAACTCATTATTTTAGACAATCCACACCTATAGATAAACAAAGTGATTTTAAACACCACAAACTTACAACTGCAGAAGTACCAAAGAGAAAAAAATTAAAGAAGCTCTCTTGATTGCTGAGCTTGTAAACTTAAACTTATTACACGACCTAACACAAATGTAGCCCTATAAGGGATTTGGGTGTCGGGTAGAAAATTAGTGTGTGTGTAGGAGTGGTATTTATCATAGAGAGAGTATTAAAGGCTACTGAGGAGCACCAAAAGGAAATGGTATTCTCACCTTATTTTAATACACGTTACATAGTTGTTTGGCAGATCCTTTATTAAGATGAAGAATTGAAAGTTACTTTATTCTCTCTAAAGTGATAGCTATATCACCCAGAGTTCCAAGAATAACATTCAAATATTTGTTCAAAATTATTTTTATAAAATTAATTTATTCCCAGGTATCCATTTTTCTTTGATTTACCTAGTCTTGAAACTACAAGGTTCCAAACTATATAGAATCCTACTCTATTCCAAGTAGGAATGAATGTACCCCTTTAAATCTGTTCTAAAAATCATCTTTGCCTTGATATAATGACTGTCTTGTCAGAAGCAGCATACAGACACATACACATTCATCACTCCTGATGACAACATTCACATTGATGATCATTGTTCCCATACACTAGCCTCTTAGTATCTTAACTGCCCCTTCTCAAATGATCTTGTTCTCCACCCTATGTTGGAGTCATACCCTTGACCAATAACTGCAACTCATCCATTATCTCAAGTTAAACTATTCTACTCTCCGATTATTACATCTTGTCTTTCTAGCTCACACCTTATAGTTTCCTGACTTCCATAGACCTATGTCCCCAATGAACTTACAAACCATTGATCCTACCGCATTTTCACTGTCCCTCATCTTGCTCCTATCCTCTGTTTTCGACTTTTACCCAGCTTATATTTCATGGTCAGTCATTACAATCACTGCTTCATATATACCCTCAATTACCCTTCCTCTCTTTCACTGCAAAATACATGGCTAAACCACAACTCTGGTTAAAGCCAACTCTCTACCTACTCTTTTTCTGCACCCATGCAGCTGAATATGTCTGGAGAAAAACACACAATTAGGTATCATTCTTAAAATTACTAGCCACTAACCTCAAGTGAACTTGTAATGCAGCCAGGCAATCCTACTAAACTTTCCCAGTTTATTCCCTTTTCCAGTTTCCCAGACAACCATATATACTTTCACCTCACTCCTAAAATCAGTGCATCGATCTCAGTCCTTACTCTTATCTGAGGACCTTGCTTCCCACTTTATTTAGAAAATGGAAACAATCAAGAGAGAATTCCTACAAGCTCCTACAACTACATCTATTTACTTGTCTGCATCTCTGACTATATACCCTATCTTATCTCCTGTTAATTATGATTGAATTGCCACATTACTGGCCAAAGCAAATCCCTCCACTTGTGCATCATATTCCATCCCTTCTCATATACTCAAGGATATTGTCCTAGCGTTTCTCTTTTCTCTCTTCTGAAGCATTATTCTTTCTTGCTCTATTAGATCATCCTCATCAACATAGAATATTGCTGTTATTTCTTCCATATTACAAGAAAATACTTTTCCTGACTTCATCTCCCTCTCTAGCTACCATCCTATTTCTCTCCTTCTCTGTACAGAAATATTCCTGGTGTAGTAAGCTGTATACCTTGTTCCATTTTATCCTAGTTTCTTGTACCCCACACTCATCTGGTTTTCCATTACTTTTCTTGCCACTCCTTCTCAATTTGTTCATTCTTTCTCATCTCTCTAAATTTGGAATAAGTTCCAATATCTTTTTTTAGATCTGTACTTACTTATTCCTTAGGTGACTGCATCACTTTCATGGCTCTAAATACCATCTATATGGTGATGGCTCCTCAATTGAAATCTCCAGTCTGAACCACTCCTCTAAACTCCAGACTTGTATATTCAGCTACTTATTTGACATATTCACTTTGATGTTAAATATGCTTCTCAAATTTAACGTTTCCAACGAGTTAAGATTTACCACCCCAAACCAGATCTACCTGCAGGTTTCCCATATCTCAGTTAATTTTGTCATCATGGGCTAAAGTCCCTCTCTCACCTAAATCCAATCCATCAGCAAATGCTGTAAACTCTACCTTCAAAATATAACCAAATGTTAAATCACTTCTTATTGCCCCATTGCCCCCATCCTTATCCAAGCTACCATGATCTCTCACCTGAATTATCGCACTAGCCTCCTAATTGCTCTCTCTGCCTCTACCCTTACCCCCTCCAGCTATTTTCAATACATAATGCAGAATAATTCTTTTAAAATGGAAACCTGATCCTGGCATTACTCTGCTCAAAACCCTCTAGTGGTTTCCCATTTCACTCAGAGTAAAGAGCAAAGTCTTGACTACTATCTCCAAGGGCCTACATGATTCTGCTCCCCCTATTACTCTCCATTTTATACTCACTCCAATTACATTAGCCTTCTCGCAGTTCCTTGAACATGCCTGAAGCCTGGCACATTGTCACCTCAGAGTGTTTTCTAGTCTGGAATGTGCTTCACCCACATTTCCACATAGTTGGCTCCCTCACTTTCTTCAGGCCTTAACTCAAAAGTCACCTCAGTAAGACCTTCACTAGCCACCTTATCTAGACTTTCACCACCCCCTAAAACACACCTCACATCTTTTTTCCCTTGCTTTTTCTCCTTTGCATTTATCATTTTTTAACATCTATATCTTTAAATTATCTTGTTTACTGTCTATCTCCCATCACTACAATGATAACAAGGGTTTCTGTTCACTGATGTATCCCAAGCAAATAAAATAATGATGTTCATAGTAGATGCTCAACAAATATTTGTTGAGGAAATGCATGAATTTACTATAGACCAGGAACTTTGCCAGACACTAGAGATTCAAAGGTGAATAAGGCCCAGCCCCTATCCTCAAGAACGTATGGTCTAGTAGAGGAAACGTAAACTCAAAGTAAGGTTTACAGTTATTTATATTTTAGTTAACATTATATAATATTGTTTGTAAAACAGTGAAATACCCCTAGTGTTCCTTAAAGGCAGACGTCTTGCCTTATTCATTACTTTTTTTTTAATTTGAGAAGTTATAGCTCTTTAGGAAAATCATGCATAAAATACAGAGTTCCCATATACCACCCTATTATTGACACTTTGAATTAGAGTGGTACATTTGTTAGAATTCATGAAAGAACATTTTTATAATCATACTATTAATTATAGCCCATTGTTTACATTAGGGTGCACTGTGTTGTACAGTCCTAAGTGTTTTGTTTTTTTTAAATTTTTATTCTAGCAACATATATACAACCTAAAATTTCCCCTTTTAACCACATTCAAGTATATGATTCAGTGCTGTTAATTATGTTCACAGTGTAGTGTAACAATTACCAACATCCATTACCAAAACTTCTCCATCAACCAAAATAGAAACTGTGCAAATTATTTGCTTATACATCTTTGATAGTAAATGTGTAATAACAGTTTTTATAGTAAACATATAAAGGTTTGATAAGTGGTTAAATTAGGGAATTTTGAAAATATAAATGTATAACTATAACAAGGAACAATTTGGATTATATCAAATAGCCTTCTTTACTGGCTTCTGTAAAGTGTGTTTTTTTCTATAAAACTTCTGGAAATGGTATTTTCCCTGATAGCTTAGAATAAATGCTTGAAATGGTGTTGGATCTTCTATACTTCACTGAAGTATAGGGAATAATGTGTTTGAAATTACTAAAATAAGTTGCAATACTTAAAATACCGTTTTGGTAAAGTGATGAAGATGCTGACAATTTTAATCCCTTTATGATCTTTATCTCTGCATACAAATACCCAATTAATCATACATTTAAAACAACTAAAATATTCATCACCAGATTCAGAACTACAATTGTTTTACTTGATTTCTAGTTTCATAGTTCCTGGAAAACTAGAGTGCATTTCCATATCTCTTTTTAAAGGTTAGGAACTGTAAGAGGAGAGGGCTCTAACTCTCTCTTCAAATGCTAACTCTGACTCTGGCCATCCCCTTACTCAAAATGTTCAGAGTATAAGACCCTGATTGTGCGAGACATGGGTGGGTGGAGGGTCAACCAATCAGAAAAAGATAGGCTATGCACTGCATAACTCCAGGGGGCACAATATGCATAGACTACAAAGTTAATGGCACCCCCTAAAGTTAATGCAATGAAGACGTGGGACCTCTATCTTGGGCTTTCTGCCTCAAACCTAGATAGGGTCTGCCTCCTTAAGATAGGCTAGACAGGTCTTTTCTCTCTTTACTTCCCCGCACTAAGTCAGTTAAATTAAATCAGGGCCTGCTCCATGCACTCACTCATCTATTTTATTTTTCTCTCTTTTGCTTCCACCCAGCCCTAGACATAGGGGTGCTGGCCCAAATTCTATTCCAAAGGGAAAAGAAGAACCACCGACTCCCTGCCCACCAAAGTCTTCATCCTAAGACACAAGCTATAGCACATAATCCAGCCCAGCCCTGCATTAGGATATTGGGAACTAGCCCAGCTAACAGTAAAGTGAAACTTTGATTTCCATTCTGCTTTTTTATCTGTTGCAGAGAAATTCTGCAGGAAGGAGGGGTGATTGGCAAGGCAAAATACGGGAAGTTCTGAGTGCCTGTCTTATTATACCATCCAATAGAAATACAAATCTTCATCTCTAGTAGAAACTATCATTCAGTTTCTCTACAAAGATTCAGAATTCATTAACAGTTTCACTAAAAAATATTAGGACTCTAAAAGAATTGAACTCTGGTATTTTTGTGTTAATAATCTACAGTAATGCAATAAAGAAAACTAAGCAAATTTACTCTTGTTTTTATTTAATAAAAATAACAACCAACAAAACCCTTTTCAACCAGTAAGATCAACAAATGCTTCTTGAATGCTTCCTCATACCTAAGTTTGTACCTGATGGGGACGTTTGGTCTCTATCTTCCCATCATCTGATAAGGCCATTTTTTTTTTCAAAAAGGTTGACCCAAAGTAGAAATAAAAAAGATGGAAATTTAGAGAGTAAATGGGTAAAAATATGCCCCAATAGACAAGACATATAATGTTGCAAATAAAAGAAGGTGAATAATAAAAGGTATTTGTGAAGAGAAAAGGCAATTAACTCTGTATAATCCTGTTCATTGAGAATCCTTAAAAGGAACTTGAATTAAGTTTTGCACATTCTTTTTCATAGAAGACAAATTACGGAAAGAGAATTTGATGTTAGGGACTGATCCAGAAAAATAACCATTTGTGTCACAGGGTCAGTATAGCTTCAGCTAAATATTTCATACCTTAGAAATCTATTTCATCATATGTCATAGTCAACATGTCTAATGATGATCCTGAGATCTTACAAAATTCTCAATGACTTGTGAATTACACAGGACTAACTTTAGAACAGTTATAGTGCTAAATATATTTTATTATAACTGATTTCTCTGAAGGAACGATAATCCATGAATGGTATCTGTGGTAACTCAAAGTTAACCACAACATTTCATTGACCAAACCATCTCACTGTGCTGTATTCTAAATATATGTGATTTACTGCACACAAATTAAATATATTGAGCCAATTCTCATGCTTCAAATTTCCACTTATAGTACATTTGGTCATGACCAAAATATCTATTTTCTTCCTTCACTTTTCTGATGTACGGCCACTGTCATGTCACTATCAGAAAAGGAAAAGGAAATCAGAAATCAGCCCCATTTGTTAGAAAAAGTCTCCCACTGACTAGAAAACTTGTGGCTCTAGCTGATTTGATCTGATAGTAAACAGAGATTAATGTATCTTGACAGGTGTGTCACTGTATTGCTCACTCTGACTCTCGCAGGCTGATCCTTGGTATGACATAAGCAGCTTATGAGTCAGTTGTATTAAACAAGAACAACATAGTAGATACTACTTTTATAAGCAGATGTATGTAATAGCTAACCGGCTTGAAGGATTTTCTTCTCAAAGAAACAGCCTGAACTTTTTAAAGAAAGCACTTGCAGTTATCTTAATATCTTTGGGAAATTAATTCAAGTCTTGTGTCGGTTTGAATGTATTATGTCCCCAAGAAAAAGCTATATTCTTTGAAGCAATCTTGTGGGGCAGACATTTTAGTGCTGATTAGATTGGAATTCTTTGAGTGTTTCCATGGAGATGTGCCCCACCCAACTGTAGGTGATAACTGATGAGATATTTCCATGGAGGCGTGGCCCCACCCATTCAGGGTGGGCCTTGATCAGTGGAGCCATATAAATGAGCTGGCAACCAGAAGGAACTCAGTGCAGCTGAGAGCAACATTTTGAAGAGGAGCTACAGCCAAGAAGGATACTGAAGAACATCCAGAAGCTGAGAGAGGAACTGCAGTTTGATGACAGCCGTTGGAAGCAGACTCTTGCTCCAGAGAAGCTGAGAGAGGACAAATACCCCAAGTTCAACTAAGAGTGACATTTTTGAGGAACTGCAGCCTAGAGAGGAACATCCTGGGAGAAAGCCATTTTGAAACCAGAACTTTGGAGCAGACGCCAGCCACGTGCCTTTCCAGCTAACAAAGGTTTTCCGGACACCATTGGCCATCCTCCAGTGAAGGTACCCAATTGCTGATGTGTTACCTTGGACAATTTATGGCCTTAAGACTGTAACTGTGTAACCAAATAAACCCCCTTTTATAAAAGCCAATCCATTTCTGGTGTTTTGCATTCCAGCAGCATTAGCAAACTAGAACAAGTCTTCATAAAACAGTTCTTTAAAATTTTTATTATAAATCCAATTAAGTTGTTTTTTTTCCAGATTTTTTGGTCTTCAAGAAGCCTACATATTCTATAGTCTAAAATGAAGACACAGAGATAAGAAGATATGGCATGGCCACCAAATATTGAAAAACAAAGATCAAGACATAGTTCATAATGTATTAAGAAAAGAGATTTGTGTTGGATTTAATCAAATATTTTCTATTTTCAAAAAAGCAATAAATTATCCACTGTGTAAAAGCTATATATTACAAAATGGCAAATATGTAAAATAAACTCCTGTTTTAATCAAATAAGTACAGCATGGTAATTCAATGATATTCAGCCAGCTATGATTCAACCATTACCTCATTGGGCAGCCTGTCCTTAGATTACTCCCAATGATGGTACTTATGGCAGCATTTGTGATACCAATAACCATACTTTTAGAATGAAATAAACAACTATGCATTAAGAGGAAACTAGTATTGAGCACCTATTATTCACAAGCAACATTCTAAATGTTTTACATATATGGTCTAATTTATTTCACAGCAACCCTATGAAGTAGTTAATATTACTATTCCCATTTTACAATGCACAAACTAAGAATAAGAAAAGTTACTTTGACTAAAATAACACCTAGTTAGTTAGAGATGAGGGATTTTAATCTAGGTGTGTGGGAACAAAGGTACCCGTGCTCTTTTCATTTGAATCATCTATTCCTTTCACCCAAGTTATCTTTATTAGCAGCTTTTATTGAGCACCTGCTGCAACAAGCACCTGAGAAGCTTTAAATTATACCAATGCCTGGATCACATCTGATAAATTCTGATGGAATTGGTCTGGGTTTTAGCCTGGTCACTGATTTTTAAAGGGTCTAGGTAATTCTAACATTCAGCCAAGGTTAAGAACCACTACTCTATGTTACGCATCCCATTTTCTATGGTCAATGGTTTGTAGGACAAAAAGACCATTCTTTGCCCTCAAAAAACATGAAACATATACAATGCAACTAAAAGCACAGCCTATATTATTTTCCACAAATTAAAGCCAAATACTCTTTATATATTTGTTTGCATAAAATATGGTGGAAATGAATATACAGTTTGGCTCTGCCATAAGCAAACAAATTTTGTACAAAATATATGAATTATTGGATGATTATATTAGAAAATGCTTCCCTACCGTGTTTGTTTAGTGAGTTCCCATATTAATTTAAATTATATTTTAACTAAATATTTTTCAAATATGAATTGCAAATGAGGTTAACTTACCTCTGGCTATGATGTAAAATCTATTTAAAAACACACAAAAAAAGTACTAAACAGTACACAAATATTCATGGAGGAATGGTTAGAATAAGATGGTATTTATCAGGTAATACTTCCTAGAAAATGGGAACTCTGAGTCAGTGATTTATGGAGTGAGGAACCTAAACAAAAGGACAGGAAAGGGGATGGCTTTGCAGATACAGACAAAAGAGAACGCAAGTCTGTGGAGGAGAGGGGAGTTGAGAGAGACCGTACCGTACTATAGACTATTTTCTAATTATGCTACAGTGAGAAAACTGCAACCTGTAAAAATGGAAGAAACTTTAAAAATCAGCACATTATCAGCACATTATAAACAGAGATGAACAAAAAAGCAAAAAAAAAAAATAGAATATAGAATACGGTGAGTAGATTATTTCCATTTTCAACAGAGAAAAATAAAAATCAGAATGAATAAGCAATTGGGCTATAAACTTTAATCATTACAAGTAGGAAAATACCAAACTGTCTTAGACATCTATCATACGCAAAAAAAATCAAAAATTGAAGTTTCTTATCTAGCTCAACAGTGTGAACATTTGAGAAAATTGTCATTCAATATACCATTTGCAGACATAAAATCTATTTCTATCAATAAGAAGTAAATGCCATATACCACATTATATTTATTGCCTTCTTTATTAAAATCAGGCATTCCCTTTCATCAGAAATATCAGGAAATACAAAGCTCCTACAGAGAATAAAAATAACAGCAGTATTCTACAAACAGAGCTTTGTTTTTCAAAATTGTAGGCTAGAAATTTGAGTTTTCAGTTTTTGTCATTAGAAGTTTCTAGCTTTTAAAAAACAAATACTATGCTCTGAAATAGCACATAAGGTTTAAATAAAAATTAGTGTGTGTTGCATTAACATCATAGAAACACCTTGTTTTTCAGGAGGAGGTCTCTTGTCTTCCAGAAATTAGCACAGAAGGAAGTAGAAAAGAGAAAGAAAGCAAGTGGGTGCAAAGGTCACCTGATTTAAACTGACTGAAAATATACATACGATTCATTATTTAAATGAATCAGAATGTACACAATATATTTAGAAACCAGTCAATAATGAGGAATTTTTCAGAGCATCAAAATTCATAAAGTTACAATTTCTACAATATTACAAGTCACATTCATTGAGTATCTATTATATTCAGTGCATGTTATTAGGCACTTTAGGGACTAAAAAATGTTTAAGGTACTATCCTTGTCTACAAAGAATTTACAACTTATCCAGAAAAATAAGAGATACACCTGAAAAGTCAACTAGCAATACAAGCAGTATATATAAAATACCCACAGAAAATGATTACTATAAGAGCTAAGAAAAGGAAGAGACTGGGTATAATCAGAAAAAGTTTCCAAGTATGAACCTTAAGCTTTATTTTGAAAAGTAGGTAGAAAGCTGACAAATGGATAATGGAGATGGAATGAATATTTCAGGGAAAGGAAAATTATAAAATTGGAGTGGAAATAGAATGTACAAGAAAATAGTAACAAAGGAACAGAAATGGAATATGTAAGGTATTCACATGGGAGGCAACAAGTAAACCAGACTGGTTCATGTAAAAAGTATAACTGCTGCAGATCAAGTTTAAAATATAGTCTTTAGCTACTTTGTTAGGCTTCATCCTGTAGGCAATAAGGAAACACTGAAGTTTCTAAGTATGAATTAGATAGGGTAAGAGACAAAAGCCAGAGGGCATGATGATAGCAATGGGAAAAACAGGAAAGGGGAGATGCAAACCATTTAAAATTTAGAATCAACCACATTTGGTGACTGAGATCAGGAGGGAAGGATCAATCAAGAGAATTAGGTATTTAACATTGGTCAAGTTATTTAATCTTCCTGTGTCTCAGTTTCCCTACCTATTACAATGAGAAAATTTTCTATAGTTCATTCCAAATCCAAAATGATCTCATGAATCAATGTTTTCAAGATTTTGAGCCTGGATGACTAGGAGAACAAGGGTACTAATGGCAGAAGTTCTTTTATTTGGAAGCATGGCTCTCAAATTCTAGTGTGCATCAGAATCACATAGACTTCTGGACCCCATCCCTAGAGTTTCTGATTGGAAAGGTTAGGGTGGGGCTAGAGAATCTGAATTTTTATCTCCCCAGGTGATACTGATGCTGATGGTGCAGGGACCACACTTTCAAGAACCACTGGTTTAGAAAATGAGGAGAAACACATCAACATGGAAATCTGTATATACTGCAATTTGAAATGGATGCTATGAAATCACCCTAAATACTCAATAAGTATTCTCCCCATCACTGGCACATATACTTAATAACCAAATTTGGTGAAATTTCATGTGAAAAAATGAAATCACAAAATTATATAGTTTCACATAGGGTTATAGTTGATTCTTAATCTGGCTTCCATGGCACTTTGTACATATATGTATTACTTCATATTGTTATCAATTCTTACTGCATTATCATATCATTTGCTTACATGCCTGCCTCTTTCATTAGATTCTGAAGCTCTAAATGTAGGAAGCATGCCTTATTTATCTTTTAATCTCAACATCTAATAATATCTGACACATACTAAGCAAAGGAAAATAACAGTGAATAGCACTTTTGCTTAAAGTAGTAATTTAAAAAAACCAGATATAAACAAAGATTTATGCAAAAATATTCACTGAAAGGTAAACATCCAATAATGGAAAAGTCAAATACATTATGAATGACAGACTATTAAGTAAAATCATTTTAAAAGACTACTTAACAGTATTGAAAATACTTAAGATATAATAAAATTGGATAAAAATTGTATCTAGTATGATCCAAATAATGAAAACATAATATATACATATAAGTAGAAAAATATTGGGAAAATAACACGATACAAGTTAGGTTGTTTTTGGTGATATTATTTCAGTTTTTTTTTAAACTTTTCCTGTATTTTCCAAATTTTCTATATTTAACAGGTATTTTATAATCAGAAAAATATTTTAAATCACTAAAAAGTAAATAATTTCATCATGAATCCAAAGTTTGGTTGTGGCATATTAGGGTTAAGTGCAAACATAATTTTACTATGGTTTTACTCTGATTCTCATCAATAAATGTTTATGGAGTTTATTCTAGGTAACCATAATGCTAAGCACTGGATATAAACAGTATTCTACAACCATTTTCTTTGTTATTTATCAATTGGCATTTGAAGTTTCCTGATAAATGCAAGACAACTTGTTATTTCAAATGTTAGAAGTCTAGCATCTTACCATCTCGATCTTTCAAAGTCCCTTTTATTTCAGGCATTCAGAATGGAATGTTTACTCAGGGTGAAGATAAAACCTAAATGCAGTTCTTAGTCTGATTCTTTCTCCTTAAATTTGGATTTTCATCTTTGAAGTTTTTATTTGAGAATATTTGTATTTGTTGTGAAACATCTCTTTCCATTTAGTCATGGTAAAGAGTAAAAAATGTTCACGTCCATGAAAAACTTTCCTTTCAAGCCTCTTGAATAAGATGTTTAACACAAAGTGAACTAACATTCAAATAAATCCGGTCATTATTTGAACAATTCAAGCCCCCCAAATCACTTGTACCTAATATTATCAGACAACTGAAGCAAAATCACCACTATGTGTTTATATGAGGGTAAGGAACCTGTCATTCACATATCTTTCATACCTCTGGTTCCCTTAATATCATCTAATGAAAGGGCTGGTAAAACATAAGAGCTCAAGAAGCACTGACTGAAATAGTATAACCAATATATTTAATTATTACCACTCATTAGTGCCAGTAACTGGTGTTTTAAGGGAAAAAGGAGGTTAAGAGAAGGAATAACTTCCATGATTTCTGTGACTTTTAGTATAAGGCAACGGTCCCCAACTTTTTGAGTATGAGGTCTTTTTAATACCAAAAAGGTTCACAGAATCCTCATATGACAGTAGTTGCTATGTTCAGTGTCACTAACTGAATAACTAAATAATAACTTTCAGTAACAGTGAAATATTTGTGGTATTAAAATATATATTTGTATGAGGCATTTTATTTATTCAACTGCAGTCAATGCTTGTTGCAAATAAAAACAT
Organism: Choloepus didactylus; assembly: GCF_015220235.1. Taxonomy (NCBI): domain Eukaryota; kingdom Metazoa; phylum Chordata; class Mammalia; order Pilosa; family Megalonychidae; genus Choloepus; species Choloepus didactylus. The sequence continues at coordinate 89,629,384 of NC_051334.1, read as the reverse complement.
GTGAATCTTCTGTAATGACAGAGTTTTTGATCTCATAGTGGAAAGATAAGGAATCACTGTTTGAAAGTGTGCAGCTTTGGCATAGATATATGCAAACTTTAAATTAATTGACTATAATACATATTTTTGAAATACCTTCTAGGTTACAGATCCTATGACAGACCCAGGTTATGAAAAATGAATAAAGTCCTTGCCTTCAAAGAGTTCAGTACAATAGGAAACACAAGAAGGTAACTGTAAATACAATCTGTCAGTATAAAAATTATATAGTTTATATAAGGAAGTAGTGGGGTGGCTAGAAAAGACTACTTAGAAATGAGATCTGAGTCAAGTCTTGAAGGAAGAATAGGAATTACTGAGGTTTGAGGCAAGATGGAATTCTAGGCTGAGTGAATCCAAAGCAAAGCCACAGAGGTTATAAACAGCAAGACATAGATGTGAATACAAAGTTCTATATTGCTACTATAAAATAATGTATACAGCAGACAATTGTGGGATATAATGCTAAAAGAGATAGGAAGACGTCAAATCATGAAGGACCTTATGTGACCATGTTAAGGAGCTTGAACCTTACGCTGTAGATTAAGGGAGACAATTAAAGGACTTTAAGATGAGGTATGACATCATCAGACTTATTCTGTTTTAGATAGAGCTTTCTAGAAGCTGTAGAGTGGCTAGATTTGAAAGGGGTAAGAATAAGGTAAGAAAAATATTTGTTGAATAAAAGACAGACAGACATACAGGAAGAAAGAGACTTAAGAGTTGATCCAAGAGATACTGAGACAAAAATTAAATGAATAATAGGGGGGATGGGATGTTTTGGGTGTTCCTTTTTTTTGGACAGATGAGTAGGAAAAGGGAGACAAAAATCAAAAGAGTACTGACAATTAGAGTAGTGGAAGCAGGGGAGAAATGAAGGAATGGATTCAAGAAATATTTATATCAAATTAGCAGGGCCTGGTGACTGATTAAGTATGAAATATGAGAGAGATGTAAATCCTGGTTTGGGTAATTAGGTGGAAAATGAGACAGAAAATACATAAAGAAGAGCTCTTTTGAAGGGAATGATGATGAAGTCAATTTTAAATATGCTGGGGTGGCCCGTGAGAAAGATATATTTAGCTACAGTTGCTATATGAAGCTTAAGTGAGAGAAATGTGGGCTGGACATATAGATTTCTGAGACATCATCATGTAAGTGAAAGATAACAGAGTTTAAATTAGTTCACCAAAGGAGAGAGTTTAAAATCAGAAAAAGTAACATAACAGAATCCTGGGAACACCAACAATTAGAAGGCAGAGAAATGAAAAGGAGTCCATAAAATATACATAGAAAGTACAAAGAAATGCACAAGGAGAGATAAGAAAAATGTTTGTTTAAAGAGGTCTATAAAGTAGAAAGTTTCAAGGAGGAAAATGCAATAAACATTGGGAAATGAAGCCGTGTCATCTAGTAAGATCAGAAAGTTTTAAACTGTTCATCAGATATGGCAATTAGATAAATGGTCATAAATAGAAATAGCAGTTTCTATAGAGTGGAGAAGAAAGCCAGATTTCAGTGAGCCATAAATTCACTTATTCATTAGACAGATATTTATTGAGTGCCCTCTATTTCTCAAGCATGATGCTATATACTGAGCTTAGAAGGTTGGACAAAATAGATGTGGGTCCCTTCCTTTATGGAACTTGAACCATAGGGTTGGTGTCTACCTCACAAACACTCTGGAAAGGGAAAAGAACAATAATTTTAGTGAGGAATTTTCCAAAAATATGAGCAAAAATCCTCAACAAAATACTTGCAAATCAAATGCAACAGCACATTAAAAGAATTATATACCACAACCAAGTGGGTTTTATTCCAGGTGTGCAAGGGTGGTTCAACACAAGAAAATCAATTAACATAATACACCACATCAATAAATCGAACTGGAAAAAAACCACATGATCATCTTGATTGATGCAGAAAAGGCATTTGACAAGATTCAGCATCATTTCTTGAAAAAAAAAAAAAACACTTCAAAGGATAAGAACAGAAGGAAACTTCCTCAACATGATAAAGGGAATAAATGAAAAAACCCACAACTAACATCATACTCAATGGGGAAAGACTGAAAGCTTTCCCTCTAAGATCAAGAACAAGACATGGATGCCCACCATTGTTATTCAACATTGTGCTGGAAGTTCTAGCTAGAGCAATTAGGCAAGAAAAAAAAATAAAAGGCATCCAAATTGGAAAGGAAGAAGTAAAACTGTCACTGTTTACAGATTACATTATCTTATATGCAGAATATCCAGAAAAATCTACAGCAAAGCTACTAGAGTTAATAAAGGAATACGGCAAAGTGGCAGGATAAACAATAAAAACATAAAAATCAGTAGTGTTTCTATACATTAGTAATGAACAATCTGAGGATGAAATCAAGAAAAAAAAATCCATTTACATTAGCAACCAGAAGAATCAAATATTTAAGAATAAATTTAACCAAAGACATAAAAGACCTATACACAGAAAACTACAAAACATTGCAAAAAAAAATCAAGGAAGACCTAAATAAATAGAAGGATATTCTATGTACATGGATTGGAAGACTAAATATAGTTAAGATGTCAATTCTACCCAAATTGGTTTATAGAATCAATGCATTACCAAATAAAATCCCAAGAACATACTTAGCAAAAATAGAAAAGCCAATAATCAAATTTATTTGGAAGGGCAGGGTGCCCCGAATAGCTAAAAATATCTCGAGAAATAAAAATGAAGTGAGAGGTCTCACACTACCTCTTTAAAACATATTACTGCTCTCATTTCTGACCTTTCTTTTCTTTGCAAGAGTGCCTGCATGTTCCTGTAACATGCTACCTAATAAATTTTCAACCTGCTTACTCTATGCTGTGCTGTGCCCTTGAATTCTTTCTTGCAGCATGGCCAACAACTTGGAAGCCCAAATCTGGCAATGTATTTTGGCAAGCCAGTCAGGAGACACTTCGCTCCAACCATCTGTACTGGTAAGTCATGGCTATTGACCAGGAAACTTGGCTGTCTGCTTTTGCTTCTCGCTTGGCTCACTGCTATGACTTCCCATGTCCTCATGCAACTCTGTATGTCTAGGAATCTAGCGGCTCTGATCTGACTCCCCAGGACATAAACCTGCTTCACTCCGAGCCTCTGGCTCCCTCCTCAGAGGTGGCAGGAGCCTGTCTTCACACTGTTAGATCCAAGGAGGCTCAGGGCGGAGGGTGATACTGCCCTTTGGGACCTGATGGGGGCTTCTCCCAGTGTTGAGCAGGAGTTCAATGGGCACCAAATCGAGTCCCCCTGTTTCTCTCTCTGTCTTCCTCCTTGGCTCTCAGACTTCCCCATATTCTCTCTTTTCCACCCCTCTGAGGACCCAAATTCATCCTCCTGCTGAATCTGTTTCTCTTTACCTCTTGGACAGAGTTTCTCTCCCCTTCCTTCATGAGAATCTCCCTCTTTCTCCTCTGACTTTCAATGCCTTCTGAGACATTCCATCTTTTGTAACACAGGATTGTGGGCTAAGGATTCTTGTACCAAACAAAGTGCTCTCCTTAATATTCTATGGAGTCACCTCTGGTTTATGCCCACGGGAATTAGGTACTTTCCCTCAGGAGTGTCTCCCCTCCAGGCCCTAATTGTTTACCCTCTACTGAGACCTTTGTGGCCGAATATAAAGCTCCCCTTCTAGAGCATGCTCATTTTTTAGCCCTCAGGAAACAGGAAACTTAGAGGACAAAGGTATTACCAGGAATGTTGTCCTAGACTTCTGGTAGGTTGGGTAGGACCCCCTTGTTGGGACTGTATTTCTAGTCATCTTCCACAAAGGAATATCTCTGGGATGTCCAGTGGCTCATCCCAGGGATGCCTGGCAACTTTACTGCCCATGTTCCTAAGAGATTGGGCTGGTGATGAGGGAAATGCCCAGCTCTGACACACAGTGGGACACCATGCAGTCACACTGGCACTAGTGAGGCTCCTCTATTTCCTTTTCCAAAGAAAATGGGAAACGCCAATGGTCTATAAGCTAAAAGATGGGAAAGCAGAGCCCCTCAATGGGACTCTCAATTATAATACTATCCTCCAGACTGTAAAAGACAGGGAAAATGGTCAGAAATTCCCTATGCCCAGTTGTTTATAGTGCTCTATCAAGACAAGGACCTGAGAGGGACTTGTAGTTGTGATACACCCATTTCTCAATTTCTGTTAAAAAAGAAAATCTTGATGGTCCCCATATCTTTAAGAATGCCTTAGCAGCAAACCTTACTGGCCTTCAACTGCAGGGTAAATCAAACCCCTGGCCACCCTGACTTGGGTCAGTCTGAACTGATCCTGAGTTCCACTGACAGCCAGTAAGCCAATTTGGTCTCCTTATAATGAGCAAGCAGGCCCTCTTACTCTCTACCCACTCACCATGACACCCTCCATGACTGGCTTCTTACTTTTTATCTCTGAGTCATTCCATCTCTTCGTCCGCTAATATGTCTCATGTCCCAACACATTCTGCTATTAGTCCTCCTTAGAATCCTACCTGGGGCAGGGGGAAACCATTGGCTGGCAAGAGGAGATTGTTGGGTGTGCGCTCATTTTTCTGAAAAATATCTGTGCTACAAAGGCTGGAGGGAGCCTCACTCCTGGCCCTGTCCTAAAAATATGCCCATACCCAGACCCTATGGATTGCCTGAAAAGCGTACTAGGCCATTTTTATTGTGTCTGGCCTTTTCTAGGACATTCCCCCTTAAAAGGAGCCCAATATCTCTATCACATATTCCTTCTCTCTAGCTCAGTCATGGCAACATCTGAGGCTAGCACCCACGAGATACCCTCCCTAGAGTTTCTTTATTTGCGGCAAATCCTTTCTGTTCTCTTAGGCAATAAACTAGACAGTAACTTAAAAGCACAGATACCCAGGAAGAGGAGTGGGTCAGCTCACGAGCTTCAGGATGGTAACAGGCCATCTGCTTCCTGAATATTCAAAGACCCCAGGGACGCATGGGGATAGGGAACCTATCTCTTAGTGCCAAGGGTCAGCACTCAGAACAGCAGGCTGATAACCCAGGAAGCTAGGCAATGGTACAGAAATCTGATGGGTGGTACTTCCAGTATTCCAGCTGACAGTACATTGGACTGTTTGCCACAAAATTGGGATAAACTTCCCACCACAGAGCTAAAAAGGAAAAAGCAGCTATACCCCTATTTTACAATTAGATCTCTTTCGTAAAAAGGAGGGAAAATGGCAAGAAATTCCTTATGTACAGTTTTTTTATGGCCTTATATCAGAATAAATCCATGAAGGGCTCTTGCAATTTATGTTATGCCTAGGAGGATGTCAGGAACTTCTTTCTCATGACTCTTCTTCATGGAAGGAGATAGATATTTTAAATTTGACCCTCTTTTAAGTAGCCCTCCCCTACTACAGTCCTGTCCCAGAACTTCAAGCACCTGTAGACCCCCTCAGGGTCAAGACTCCAGCCCCCTCAGCACCCTCTTCACCTCCACCCTACCTTAGCCTGGCAAGCCATACTTGCAGTGGGGCCCTATACCACCCAATGGAGGAAAAATGGAAACAGGATGGTATGTTTCTCACTTGGAAAGCACCAAAAGGGGACACAACGGCCATCCACATTCATGTTCCTTTTTCTATGGCTGATCTGGCACAGGGAGGTTCTTGTAGGGTCCCTCAAAATTTATGGAATAATTTAAAAACCTGGTATTAACCTTTGAATTCACTTAGGGGGAGGTACAAATCATTCTTTCCTCTTGTTGCACTCCCAAGGGAAAATGTTGAATTTGAACCAGAGTACAGGGCCATACAGACCAACCTGTGGGCCAGCAACCTGCCCAATATGCAACAGGAGCAGTAGTGGCTCCAAATGTTAATCCAAACTGGAATTACTAGAGGGGTCACGCAGACTTGAAAGCCAGGGATCACATGATAGCTTGTCTAATAGAAGGAATAAACAAGTGTACCATCAAACCTGTAAATTATAATATATTACAGAGATTAATTCAGGAGGATGAAAAGAACCCTGCCCTATTTCAAGGAAGGCTTGAGGAGGCTATGAAAAATATATCCAGGTAGACGGTGACTCCCCAGAAAGGCAAATAAATGCTTAAAATATATTTTATGGGTCAGTCACCTGTAAGTCAAAACTTCATCTTCTACAAAAAGGACTTTAAAAGAAAAACAAGGCAAGCATATAGATTATGTTCCATCTGCTAATTAACATAACCTAGTAAATGTGTAAAGGTAAAACAGGGAAAAACTTCTGTTATAGTTTATCAAATATTCTTATTTCTAAAAGTAGATTCATTAACCAAAAAACAAAGAAAGCAAAGTATGTGATAGTCAGCCAAACTAAAGCCAAAGACCTCCCCAAAGGAGGTCAAAAAGCAAAATTAACTGCCCTCACCTAAGCTCTAGAACTAGGAAAAGGGAAAAGGTTATGCCTTCCTAGTCCTGCATGCTCACACAGCAGTGTAGAAAGAGCGAGGCTTTCTCCCAATTAAACACCATCAAGAGATACTCAATCTCTTGAATGCTGTGCTCTTACTGATAAAAATAGGTGTAATTCATTGCCCTGACCATCAAAAAATAATACTAACATCTCTTGAGGAAATAACATGGTTGATATGGCAGCCAAAGCCGCAGCCCAAACAATCAAGACCCTTATAAGCCTCATTCCTACACCCCTTAACTTGCCACATGCACCTGCTTATTCCACAGCTGAGCAGGAACAAGCTGCCCAGCTGGGATTCACTTTTGGACCCAAAGGATGGTCATTCCCTTCCTACTTCCTCAGTCTCTCTTGGCTAATGCCTCTCCTAGGCCTGCTTACTCCTATTCTCCTCTTGCTATTGATTGGTCCTTGCATTTTTAAACATCACACCAAGTTTATTTCTTCAAGACTAGAAACCTTTCATACCAAACTAATGCTGATATGAGGATTTACAGCCAGAACTTTAAGCACCTGTAGACCCCCTCCAGGATCTTCCCCCCTCTCAACTTAAAACAAGATAGCCAGAAAGTTCTACACCCCATCAGGTAGGGCCTATACCACCCTGACAAGCAGGAAGCAGCTACAGAAGACATACCTTAGTCCCTCAGCAACCCTTAAGATTAAGTGTTGAAAACTCTCTTAGGGGGAATTTGAGGCAGGATAGAACAGGGAGAGAGGGAAGAGAAAAGACCATGAAGGAGACCTTCAGCAAGGACAGTTAATCATGGTCAGGAGGGCCTATCCTGGACAGATAACATGCCTGGAGGCTACCCACGCACAGGAAACACCCAGAGGAAGCTAACCCACCCAAATGCACTATCTACCACAAGGCACCACCCTGGAGAGAAGGGTGTGTAGGAAAAAGAGTGCCAAACAAGGAAGGCAGGAAAAATAAGTAAAGAAAATCTATAAAATTAAATGGCCCCACATTGCCAGGGCCTCTCACTCTGATCTTTCTTTTCTTTCCAAGAGTGCCCACATGTTCCTCTTAAATACGTACCTAACAAATTTTCTACCTGCTTACTTTAAAAACAAAAATTACTAAGCTAGAGTGGTCAGAAATAAACCCTCTCATCTATAGAAAACTGATTTTTGTTAAGGCAGCCAAGTCCACTCAATTGGGACAGAGCAGCCTCTTCAAGAAATGGTGCTTGGAGAACTGGATATCCATATCAAAAAGAATGAAAGAGAACCCCTATCTCACAACTTATACAAAAATTTAATTCAAAATGGATCAAAGCCCTAAACACTGGAGCTAAGACCATAAAACTTTTAGAAGAAAATGTAGGGAAATATCTTAAATATCTTATGATAAGAGGTGGTTTCCTAGACCTTATATTCAAAGCATGAGCAATAAAAGAAGAGATCGATACATGGGATTTCCTCAAAATTGAAAAACTCTGCACATCAAAGGACATTGTCTGGTCAGTAAAAAGACAAACAATGCAATGAGAGACAATATTTGGAAACCACATATCACATAAGGGTTTAATAATCAGAATATATAAAGAGATCTTACAACACAGCAAACAGATAAGCAACCCAATTTAAAAATGGGCAAAAAAAGGACAATTTTCCAAAGAAGAAATACAAATGGCTCAAAAACATACAAAAAGAGGATGGAAGAAGATGGCGGCATGGAGAGGAATGGAAGCTAGTTTGTCCCCCTGGAACAACTAAGAAACAACCAGGAACAACTAGTAAATAATCTGGAATAATTGCTGGGGGACAAATGTGACTGTCCACTCATCATACACCAACCTGAATTGGGAGGAATGCCTGAGATTGCAGCATAAAATCTGTAAGTAAAAGCTGCAGATCTAATCCGGGGGCCCCCTCCCCCCATGGCCCAAACTGCAAAGCCTCATGGTACCAGAGAGCAGCACTCTCTGAGCAAGTGAATATTACTCAGCTGAGCTCCAACTGGGGTTTAAATCAACAAACGTGGACTGCTCAATACAAGAAATGAATCCCCACAAGCAGACAGAGGTTTTTGGTGATGACTGAAATTGGAGAGATGGAGGGCAGCTGTGGACTGGCCCTGAAGGGCGCTTTCTGTCCCTTTTTCAGCTCAGAGGAGAAAGCCTCAGCCATTTTCAGGTCCCAGCACTTTGATGAGACAAGGGTGGTGATAGCACAGGCAGAGACTCTATTCAAATGTAAATGACCTTACCCTAGGGGGTGTATTTTCTCTAAGAGGAAGAAGGTGGTGCCAAGCTCTAGTACCAGCCGTCCATTCAGAACCAGACCCCAGAGCTGGGGGAAAACAGCCATGGGCCATACCTCCTTACACCAGTCTGGAGCTACAGGCTGACAGGCGCCACCAGCTGGGTGGAAAAGCACAGTGACTTGAGGCCTCACAGCGTGCACCAACCTAAGACAAACCCCTAGGGAGACATGATACGATTTCCACCTGCTGAGACTTGAGCCCGTTCTGGTGTGGGAAAACCTGATTGGGGTAACCAAGGAAACCAGATGCCTAGACAAAAGAAAACTACAACCTACACTAAGAAAAACAAAGTTATGGCCCAGTCAAAGGAATAAACTTACGCTTCAAATGAGATACAAGAATTTAAACAACTAGTGCTGGATCAATTCAGAAAGTTTAAGAAAGATATGGCAAAAGAGTTGAAGCACTTAATGAAAACACTGGGTGTACATAAAGAAGAAATCAAAAGTTTGAAAAAACAAGTGACAGAATCCATGGAAATGAAAGGCACAACATGAGAGATGAAAGACACAATGGAAACATAAAACAGCAGCTCCCAAGGGGCAGAAGAAAACAATCAGAAACTGGAGAACAAGGCATCTGAAAGCCAACACACAAAAGAACAGATAGAGAAAATAACAGAAAAATATGAGCATCATCTCCAGGAACTTAAGGACAAAATGAAATGCAGGAATGTACGTGTCACTGGTGTCCCAGAAGGAGAAGAGAAGGGAAAAGGGGCAGAAGCAACAATAGAGGAAATAATCAATGAAAATTTCCCATCTCTTATGAAAGGCATAAAATTACAGATCCAAGAAGCACAGTGTACTGCAAACAGAACAGATCCGAAAAGGTTTATGCCAAGACAGTTAATAATCAGATTATCAAATGTCAAAGATAAAGAGAGAATCCTGAAAGCAGCAAGAGAAAAACAATCCATCACACACAAAGGAATCTTGATAAAACTATGTGTGGATTTCTCAATAGAAACCATGGAGGCAAGAAGGAAGTGGGGTGATATATTTAAGATACTGAAAGAAAAAACCACCAACCAAGAATCCTGCATCTGGCAAAACTTCCTTCAAATATGAGGGAGAGCTTAAAATATTCTCTGACAAACAGATAATGACAGAGTTTGTGAACAAGATACCTGCTCTACAGGAAATACTAAATGAAGCACTTCAGACAGAAAGGAAAAGACAGGAGTGAGAGGTTTGGAAAACAATTTTGGGAGACAGTAGCACAGCAATGTAAGTACAGTGAACAAAGATGATTGTGAGGAAGGTTAGGAGCATGTGGTACACCAGAACAAAGACTAAAGAGAAAGACTGGGACTGTATAACTCAGTGAAACCTAGGGTGCTCAAGAATTGTGATAAAAGGTACAAATATGTTTTTACATGAAAGTAGAACAAATGGATGTCAACATTGCAAGGTGTTAAAAACAGGGTAGGATTGGGGGGGAAATACAATGAATGCAAATAGAGACTATAACAGAAACATTGTATTATGCTTCCTTTAATATAACAAAGGCAATATACCAAAGCTAAATGCATATGTGGCAGGGGGGTGGGTCATAGGGGAAGGGTATGGGACTCCTGGCATTGGTTATGTTGTCTGACTTTTATTCTACTTTAGTTTAATATTATCTTTCCTTTTGTTGCTTTCTAGCTGTCATGTTTTTTTCTCTCTCTCTTTCATTTTTCTTTTGTCTCTCTACTTTCTTTGACTTTTCCTCCTCCTTTGTGGAAGAAATGGAGATGTTCTTATATAGATAGTGGTGATGGTGCTGAATACATAAATACGTGACTATACAGGGAACCAAAGATTGTTTACTTAAGATGGAATGTATGGTGTGTGAAGAAAACCATCTTAAAAAAATGGGTTGATGAAAAAACCTTGAGGGCACTATATTGAGTGAAATATGACAGACACATAAGGACTCATATTGCAGGGTCTCACTGATATGAACTAATTATAGTATGTAAAGTCACAGACATGAAATATAAGTTACAAGGATACAGAACGAGGCTAAGAATGCGGAGTGGTTGCTTATTATGAGCAGAATGTTCAACTACAGTGAAGTTAAACATTTGGAAATGGACAGAAATGATGGAAGCACATTGTGAGAATAACTAACAGTGCTGAATGGTGTGTTAAGGTGGTGGAAAGGGTAAGCTCAGAGTCATGTATGTCACCAGAAGGAAAGCTGGAGGTTAAAAGATGGGAATGTATAAAACACTGAATCTTGTGGTGGAGACAATGTCCATGATTAACTGTATAAATATTAGAAATCCCTCTCATGAACTAAACAAATGTATAACACTATAACTAGAAGTTAATAATAGAGGGGCATATAGGAAAAAAATACCTTTTGCAAACTATGTACTACAGTTAGTATTTTAACATTCTTTCATCAACAGTAACAAACGTACTATACCCAAACTATGAATCAATAATGGTAGAGGGGGTGGTTAGGGGTATGGGAGGATTTGAGTTTCCTTTTTTGTCTTTATTTCTTTTCTGGAGTAATGAAAATGTTCTAAAAATTGAAAAAAATTAATTGTAGTGATGGATACACAGCTGTATGATGGTACCATGGGCAATTGATTGTACACTTTGGATCTTTGGATAGTTGTATAGTATGTGAACAATCTCAATAAAAACTAAAAAAAAAGAAAAGAAACATGAAAAGATACTCAACTTCATTAGCTATTAGGGAAATACAAATCAAAACCACAATGGTATATCATTGCACACCTATTAGAATAGGCATTATCAAAAAAATGGAAAACTACAAGTGTTGGAGAGGATGTGGAGAAAGAGGTACACTTATTGACTGTTGATGGAAATTTAGGAAGGCAGTTTGCCAGTTCCTCAGGAAGCTAAGTATAGAACTGCCATATGATCCAGGAATCCCATTACTAGGTATATCCTCGGAGCAACAGAAGGCTAGGGCACGAATGGACATTTGTAAACTTATGTTTACAATGGTATTATTCACAATTGCTAATAATTGGAAATAGCTCAAATGTCCATCATTGGAAGAGTGGATAAACAAACTGTGGTTTACACAAATGATGTAATAATATGCAGCTATAAGACAAAATAAAGTAATGACACATACAACAACATGGATGAACCTTGAGGACATTATGTTGATTGAAATTATCCAGAAACAAAAGTACTAATACTGCATGCTTTCACTGTTATGAACTAACTATAATGAGCAAGCTCTGAATGTTAAAGTTAAGAACACAGGTTGTCAGAAGATAGAAAGAGGGTAGAGGTAAGGCATTTGATGCTGAAGGAGTACAGAATGTTCAACAGGATTGATTGTAAAGATACAGAAATGGATAGCATGATACTATGTGATGGTAGCACAACATTGTAAGTGCAATGAACAAGGCTGAGTCTGAGTGTGATAGAGGAAATCTAGGGGTATGCATGACACCAGAAGGAAAGATAGAGGATAAAACTGGGACCACATAACTTAGCAAAAACCAGAGTGGACAATGGCGGTGATTAAATGTAGAAATATAAGAAAATTTTTATATGAGGGAGAACAAGTGAATGTCAACATTGCAAGGTGTTAAAATGGGATGGTATACGGGGGAAAATACAACTAATGAAAACTGGGGTCTATAGTTAACATAACATTGTAATATTCTTCCATTAATTGTAACAAAAACAATACACCAAAGGTAATGTCAACAGAGGTAAATATAACGGAGGGGTATGGTGTTGTTGTTTCTCCTTTTTTATTTTATCTTTATTCTTTATACTTTTTTCTTTTTTCTTTCTCTTCTTGTTCTCATATAGACTGTGGTGGTGGAAGCATAATTATGTGACTATACTGGGAGCTACTGATTGCTAACTCAGGATGGACTGCATAGTGTGCGAATACAACTTTAAAAAATAAACAGAAAGATACAAGTGCTGGAGAAAATGTGGAGAGAGAGCTATACCTATTCACTGTTGGTAAGGAAGTAGAAGGGGGCAGCCCCACTAGAGGGCAGTGTGGTATTTCCATAGGAGACTAAGTATAGGGTTACCATATGATCCTGCAACCCGGTTATTTGGTATATGCTTAGAAGTACTGAAAGAGGGACATGAATAGACATTTACACACTGGTGCTTATGGCAACAGTATTCACGACTTGCAGTAAATGGTGGTGGCCTAAGCATACATCGATAGGTGAAATGCAAGGGTGAAATGTATAGACATACAATGGAATATTGAACCAGGTGCAAGAAGGAATGAAGTCGTGAGGCATGCAACTAGGTGGATGAACTCTGAGGACATTATGTTGAGTGAAATATGCAGGAAACAAAAGGACAGATTTGTAAGGCCTCATAATGAGCAAATGCTGAGAACTGAATACGAGAGCATAGGTAACAGGGGATAGAATGTGGACAGAGATTAGGCAAGCAACAATGCAGGAGTGTGGAGTGTTCAACAAGGCTTGTTTAAAGGTTTGTAGACTGTAAGTTATTATAGCAATCACATCTATTCCTGAGTTTTGACTGTCATATAAGAGATTTTTTCTTGGTACTAAAATTTATATTCTCTGTAGCATGCTTTCTAATATAACCTGTATGGTTAGTTTATTTAAAGAACATGGTTGCATGGAACCTAGAATGGGGATTGAGATCTTGTTATTCTGTACAGTTTAATATGTTACCCTGATTCACCCCAGAGTACTTTGGGTAGAAAATAAAAAAAAGTTCCTAAACGTTCCCTTGGTGGACTGGAGAAAAATGTGGAAATGTTAAACTTCCTCGCCTGGGGAATTCCTGATATTCCTGCAAGCAATAGGGAAACTCAATTTAATACGTCAAGCCCTTGATCTTGGCACTTGCCCTTATGAAACTTATTCTCGCAAAGAAAATGCTAAGCCTACTTATAATTTTGTCTAAGAGTCAACTCCCAGAGAGCCTCTTTTCGTTGCTCAGATATGGCCTCTTTCTCTCAACCAATTCTACAAATAAACACAGTACCCTCTCTCCTACATGGGACATGATTCTCCTAGGGGTGTAAGTCTCCCTGGAAATGAGGGACAGGACTCCCAGGGATGAGCCTAGCCCTGGCATTATGGGACTGAGAATGCCTTCTTGACCAAAGGGGTAAAACATGAACCAAAATAAAGTTTCAGTGGCTGAGAGACCTCAAATAGAGTTGAGCGGTCAATCTGGAGGTTATTCTTATGCATTATATAGATATTCCTTTTTAGTTTCTGGTATATAAAAATACCTAGAATGAAATATATAAATATATTAAATGATAACAATCAGCAGGCTTGATTCTTGATGATAATTGTATAACTATATAGCTTTTATCGTATGAGTGTGTCAGTGAAAACCTGATGACTGATACTCCCTTTAATGAGCGTATGGGCTGATAAGTAACAAAATAATGACAAAATATATATAAATAATAGGGGGATGAGGGGTATGGGATGGTTTGGAGTTCTTTTTAATTTTTTATATATTTTTTATTTACTTTGGAGTAATGAAAATGGTCAAAAATTGTGGCAATGAATGCACAACTATATGATGATACTGTGTTCCACTGATTGTATACTTTGGATGGATTATATGGTGTGTGAGAATATCTCAATAAAATTGCATTTAATAAAGAAATTAAAGAATATCAAAATAAATGTAAAGATATTCCCTGTTCATGGTTTGGATGACTTATTACTGTTGAGATGTCAGTAGAATGCAAAGCAACATACAGAGTCATTACAATCCTTATAAATAGAAGTCAGCAGCCTTTTAAGAGAAATGTAGAAGCTTCTTCTCAGATTCATCATCAAAAGGGGCCGTGAATAGCCAAAACAATATTGAAAATAAAGAATAAATTTGGAATTCTCTTACTTTCCAATTTAAAGCTTATCTCAAAGCTGCAAAATTCAAATCAGTATAGAACTGGCATAAAGATATACATATAGACCAATGGAATATAGCTCATATTACAGAAATGAGCTCACATCTTTGGCCAACTTATTTTCCCAAATGCTGCCAAGTATATTAAATAGGAAGAGAACAGCCTCTTCAACAAATGGTTTCTGGAAAACTGGATATCCAAATGTAAAAGACTGAAGTTTGATTCTTACCTCATATCATATATAAATTAATTCAAAATGTATGGAGGACAAAATGTATCAAGCAAATGAAAAGTTGTTCAGTATCATTAGTTATCACAGAAATACTAATAAAAACCACAATGAGATATCACGCCTCATCTACTAGAATGTTTACTATTAGAAGAAATGGAAAATGACAAGTGTTGACAAGGACATGAGGAAATGGGAACCATTGAAACCAGTTGTTTGGACTGAGTAATGCAACTGACACTATGGAAAACAGCTCAGAATTTCCTCAAAAGATAAGCATAGAATTAACATATGACCCACAATTCCACCTCTAGATATATAACCAAAAGAAATGAAAACAGGAACTTGAGATGATACTAGGACACCAATGTTCATGGTAGCATTATTCACAATGGACAAAATGCTGATACAATCCAGGTAAACATCAAGAGGTGATCAGATTAACAACATACAATGAAATACTATTCAGTACTAAAATAGAATGAAGTTCTGATACATGCTACAACATTGATATACTTTGAAAACATTTTACCAAGTGAAACAAGACAGGCACAAAAGGAAGACTGTTGCATTTTTCCACTATTATCAAATATCTAGTATAAGCAACTCATAGAGACAGGGATGAGAGGTTATCACCGGCCAGGTGGAGAGGAGAATGAGGAGTTTTTCCTTAATATGTACATTGTTTCTGTTTGGAGTCATATAATATTCTAGGTAATGATGGTGGTGGTAGTAGAACAACATAATGAATGTAATACCATTGATGTGTACATGCAAAAATGGTTAAAATGGGGGAATTTTGCATTATAAATGCTGCCACAATAAAAAACCCCCATCACAAAAACTCCTCTGCTCACTTCTAGCCCCAAAGGACTCCTGACTATACAGTTTTGCCAGATTCCAAATATCATTTAAAAAATCAGATAATATGTTGCCTTTGGGAATTACCTTCTCTCACTAAGCATAATTTTTTTATACTATTCTCATTATGCATCTATTAATAGTTTGATAGTTCATTCATTTTTACCATGTATAGAATTCCATTGCATGTATGTTCTGCAATGTGTTAATCCTTTCAGCAATTGATACACATTTTGTTTTCACATATTGACTATTACCAATAAAGTTACTATAAACATTTAAAAATACAGAAAATAACAAGTGTTGGAGAAGGTGCAAAGAAATAGGAACACTCATTCATTGCTGGTGGCAATGTAAAATGGTGCAGCAGCTTTGGAAGACAGTTTGGCGGTTCCTCAGGAAGATAAGTAGAGAAAACCATATGACCTGGCAATCCCACTAAGTATATACCCAAAAGAATTGAAAGCAGGGACTTCAACAGATCTTCGCATACCAATGTTCATAGCAGCATTATTCACAATTGCCAAAAGATGGAAGCAACCCAAGAGTCCATCAACCAAGAAATGCATGAATAAAATAACAGCATTATTCACAACTGCCAAAAGATGGAAGCAATCCAAGAGTCCATCAACCAAGGAATGCATGAATAAAATGTGGTATATACATACAATGGAATATCTTTCGGCCATAAAAAGCAATGACATCCTGATACACATGACCACAAGAACCTTAAAGAGTGAAATAAGTCAGACACAAAAGGAAAAATAATTGTATGATCTCACTGATTTGAAATAATTAGAATAAACAAACTCATAGAGTCAGACTCATAGAGTCAGAATCTAGAATACAGTTTACCAGAGGATAGGGTGGGGATAGGGAATGGGAAGTTAGGCTCAAACGTGCAGGGTTCCTATTTGGAATGGTGGAAATGTTTTGGTAATGGATGGTGGTGATGGTAGCATAACATATTAAATGCAATTAACAGCACTGAAATATATATATATATATCTGAAGGTGCGTAAAAGGGAAAATAGTAGATTGTATATATGATAACAACAAACATTAAATTCCTGGAACTACACTACACAGTTAACCTTAAGTTAAACCATGGACTCCGGTTAACAGTACAATTACAAAAATTTTCTATCATCAATTATAACACATGTTCCATACTAATGCAAGGTATGAATAATCGGGTGGCATAAAAATCCTGAATTTTATGCATGATTGTTCTGTAAACCCACAAATTATCTAATAAAGAAAAAAATATTAGCAGTTGATAGAAATAGAAGGCTAGGAATAAAAAAAAAAAAGTGGAGGAGACCTTGCCAAGGACTTCACACACTGGATTTCCCATTTTGAAAGAAAAGGAAAAAACTTCTCTTGGAGATAAAAGTACTACATATTTATATTTTCAAACAGAAACTCTGTAATGTTAAAAAAAGATAAAAGTAATAGATTACATATTTGGGGATAGGGGGACAAATGAGGGACAGCGATGGGAGGAAAACTTTTCACTGTTTATATATATATATACACACACACACACACATATATACATACACATACATACACACACATATTTAAACACCACCTATATACAGATTACTCCCAGATTTAGATCTCCAGGCTAAACCACTCCTCTGAACTCTAAAGATTCCTCTCCTCTCCCTACCTTACATTTACAAGCTGATGTCTCTCAGGCATTTCAAAATTAACATTTCTATAACTAAACTAATGATTCCGCCTACTTCAACTCAAACACACACACACACACACACACACACACACCCACCACATACGTTTTGCCCTTATTTTCTCCAGTTCGGCAAATGACATCAACATTGCTCAAACTAGAAGTCAGGGATTCATCCTTATCCATCACCATACTATCTTCTTCTCTTGTAATGTCCCAATCTTACTCTCAGGGATATGCCAAGGTATATTCCAGACTATTCCTTTTTCCTTCCTGTATCTAAACTTATCTGTACTCCAACTCTCCTCAATTTTGATGCTTTTAGCCCCTGATAAATTAATTCATCTATAAAAGTTGCTGGCTGTAATGGGTTATCCCATTTAGGGAATACTGAAACAGGATAACATAAGAATCTCTAATATTGGGAATTCGTGGTGTATGAAAGAATGGTGATACTTTCCGGGGTTAGCTATTTTTTTCACAGTCTTCAAATCATACCATATCTCATCTAAGAAATATACTATAATAAAAAAAGAGATTGGAATGAAAGAGACCTAGATTCTAATATTGACTCTAGTACTCTGTGAGACTTTTTAAAATCGCCTCACAACTTTGAACCTTAGCCTACACCCCTACACGATGAAAGGGCTGGAACAGATCTGTAAGATCCTTTGCATCTCTGACTTTCTATGATTCTGTTCTACAGTCATACTGAGGAGACTGTACACAACTAATTGGCTTGACTTAATACTATTTTAACAATTACCTTAAATATAGTTCTCAGTTTTGTTTTAATATGTAGAGTTATCAATGAGGAGTCCCTTTGGTTCTTCCAATATACATACCTTTATCACAAAAATCCAGAGAAACTGAGCTACTGCTCTGTAGCCTCTCTAACACAGACTATCCAATAGCACACACCATTTTTCTTCCATATCATTCACAACCAACAACTTCCCTCCTAGTAACTTTTTCAGACCAAAACTTGATTTGAACTCTATTCTGTGCTTTAAGAGAAAAAAACGAATCATTATAATTTACTGAAACTTAGTTTCTAGTTCTGTTTTAGACCAGATTCAAAATTAATTTTGTTTACACAAAATTCTGCTGTAAATCACATAGTTAACCAGTATGAACGGGAACCATCACTATCCATTTTTTAAAATGAATGATTCAAACTATCATAATATTCTCCAAAATCTAACCTAAACAAAAATTGCATTTCTTTGGGTTAAAATGCCTAAATCGGGTTCTACTTTACTCTTCTATTTAGAGCTGTGTAATACTTGATCTTTCATCCAATAAAATGCCATTAGTTTAAAATTTATTCAGAAGAACAAATAAAAAAGAGCACACCTTTTAATACCAACAACCTAAACCTTATTCTCAACTATAAGTTGTCTCAGGACTTCTTGTACATTGAGTTCTTCTGTAATAATGACAGACTTATTGTGACATCACTGCCTTTGTGTTATAGTAAGTGCAAAGGTAAAAATGATGATATAATTATAGGTAGCACAGGAAAAGTAATTATTTGTGTTTACTTACGTTTAAATAATGTAATAAATCCGTAAATGTCAACTGATAAACAAGGGATTACTGGTTTCTCAATGTCACTCATCTGGTTCTGAAATCTATAAAACTATTATGGTATCTCACGGCTCTAAGCCATTGCCATCTTAAATGTGGTTCTGCTACTTAGGACAGAGTCAACTAGTGGGATGTTTCTAAAATATTATCCTTGATATGCTCATTTGATTAATAATATTTTTAGTCTGTAAATATATGCTATGGCATAAACAAGAATACATTCTTTAGTTATATAAATTATCTCCCAGTTAGCTTTTAAAGAAAGGTTGCTGATTCAAGCGACATAAGCATAACCCTGGAGTGCAAACAGGTATTTACTTCTGGTCTTCCATTTTGTCTTTCCACCTATCTAGAATTACTTTCTTTTTCCCTTGGCCTATCCAACTCTTTTAAGTCCAAAATCTTTTAAGTTCTTGAAACCTTGAACGTTCTAGTCAATGCTGATCTCTTCTACTCAGAACAAGTGCTGCAAAGTTAACACTTATGTTCTCTAATTGTTTAATATGCTCTGATTTGATTTCTACAACTAAGCTGCAACTTGAGGACAGGATTCATATCGTACATTTCTTTTGTACCCAGAGTAGTGGCAAAATAGAAGGTATCCAAAAATGTGTACTAATCAATTTTATTTAACAAAGGTATCCCTTCACTATAAGGTCAATAGTACAATGACATTATAGGGATAACCTTTCTCCGAAGAAAATTTTCCAAAGAGTAATAAAACCAAAGGTCTGCTTCATGCAGAAGGAGAAACTATTGCTTGAAATAAAGGTGTGTGTTCTATGTGAAATTTGTGATCTCAATTTTCCCATGATTACAAAGCTTCAAAATAGTTTTTTCTCTATTCCACTGTAGAGTGGGCTAGTATTTCAAGTTCCTACTACATTTCTTTCTATCACTAAAATGCCTCATATATACATATTTTTTTTAAATAAAACAGGATTTGTTTCTTGTAACATTTAACTACATAACATTGTGAAGTTGTCTTTTTAGCCATTCACAATGAAAATTTTCCTTTTGTTGGGGTGGCAATGAATAACTCAAAAGTATTCTAACAGGAAAGACACTCTAAATAATATACGATTTTTAATAACTATAAAAATGTAATATCACTAAGCAACCAATCTGTTATTACACCATTAATAAAGATCTTAGAGTTGTAAAATCAGGAACAATTTTTCTGGTACCAAAATTTTTTATCATTTTCAGACCAAAAACACCTAAGGCTCATAAAAGAGTGTTTACCATTGCCAATATTTTTGGAAGCTGACTTACGCTATACTCAGTTATCAACTGGTATCAAAATCAAATAACATGCTTAAATACAAAGACTGCTGTTTGTATTAAAGAGGGATTTCTCAACTTTAGACAATATTCACTTAAGGACGAAGATAATTTTAACATATTTCGGCTGTTGAAAATAAACGAAGGATTTCTCGTCTTCTCTTCTAAGGGATAAATTTGGTCTAAATTTCAAACATTTGCATATTTCTCCCAATCACAGAAATGTAACTGGATCTGAAGACAGCTCTCTGAGTGAAAAAGCTCTAATTTAAAAATTAATAATAAATCCTAATAAACATTAAATATGTACTAAGTTTCAACTATTTTCAATGAATTACATATGCAAATTTATAGAGGCTGATAGTAAATTGCAGTTAAGCAGGGGCCAGGGAGGGGGTATGGGTAAGGGTATGCTATTGCTTAATGGGTACAGAATTTCTGTTTGGGGTGATGAAAAATTGGGGTTATGGTATTGGGGATGGTAGCACAATATTGTCAATGCAATTAATATCACTGAGTAGCACACTTCAAAGTGGTTAATGTGGGAAAATTTTAGTTGTACATATGTTACTACGGGAAAAAAGTTTTTTTAAAAAGTCATATAAAGAAAAAGATGACCTCATCCTAAAAGAAGCTTGCAAATTAACTGAAGAGGCAAGGCACATATATAAGAAAGTAATAACAATTTATATAGTAACCAAAATTTTACCAGAAAACGCCACGGTGATCGTACCACCCTAAATGTTTGATACCAAATTTCTAGAGATACCTTGTAAAAAGTTGATATGTGGTATCAGAACATTAATACATTCATGCACAAGACATGCACCCTCTTTGCATAATATGACTATTAATTAAATCTTCATTTCCTTGTACCACACTCCACAAATTCCAATATTCCCTGCCATAGGTCTTAAATATAGAAAATAGGTTGAGCTTGAGTTTCCTTGGTCAAGCATGACTTTAAAAATATCTAAAAAAGCCAAACTGTGGATGAATATGGGAATAAGTAAAAAGAAAAACTAGTGAAAGACTAATAAGAAAAAAAGAAAGGAGAAAGGAACAGTAAGGCGGAAATACTGTTGGTTTAAACGAAAGAGAAAACGAGAAATAGTATAATGGAGAATATGCTTGTCAAATACGTGCTCTTAATCTTTTCTCTCTCCAAAGTTAAACCGTTTATTAAAACAATGTTATTTGTTAATGTAACTGTCAAAGAGAATTTTCAAGGTGATTCTTTCTACCCTGTTTATAAATACATCTTTAATGATGGGTTATCTGAAAGCTGAAATTAAGAATGAAGGGCTTAACTCAAACCAAACTGATGTATGGTCTAAGTGAAATAACCCTTTTCCTCACGTCCAATTTATAAATTTGTGTCTTTCTGAATTTTTGCAACTTACCTATAGTTAGTGAAGCTTTAGCTAGAGAGACATGAAGTATTAATTTCTTTTCTCCAAGAATAAAATCTAAAAAAAAAAGAGTAAATGGAAAGTTATTAATTTTTATGTAATCAGGATCATGGCCTAGTTCTGATTAAGCTTTGGCTTAGGACATGACCTAGAAATTGGTTAGTTGAATTCAGTTACCATAGAAAGTCACTGGTTTGTTTCTAGGCAACTGAGAGATACAACATCTGGAATACTTAGTGAAATATAATTTTAAACTGTTTTGGCTGAATATGGAATTTGAGATACATTATGGTCAAAGTTTATTAACTCAATGAAAAGTTCTATGAAGCACTAACAAGTCTGTAAATAAGTTGCTGTCATCTAGGGCCAAGACAGCCTATGGGGTTGGCTTCTCATTGTTCATTTTTTTTTCAGTTATTTTTCTTTCCACTTTTGTCAGTCTTTGTGTAAATGAGTATCCCTTTTATTCTAGCATTATGGTGGATCATACAAAATATAAGTATATTTTCCCCTATATTTTCACATGCCTTATCCAATGCCCATTTTAGAAAATAACTATGTATGTGGAAACATCAACTTTCAGTATACCTCAGTTACAGCTAACCAACAATTGTCTTTAAAATTGGGAGGGCCAGAAAAGAGGAAAGTATATATCACAGACCAGTTCTGTACAAATTAAACAGGCAATTATTCTTATTTACCTACACCTTGTAGACTTCTGTTACCCTGATTTTGTCCTGTATATAGCCTTTTTTTTATGACTGAATATGAGCATAACAAAGGACATCCTGGATCAGACCCATAGGCTATTCAGCTCAGTATTCTGCTCCTTATAATGTCAGTTGTACAGTACTGAGCACTCAGTAGGCAATCAATTAATGTTTCATTGAACTGCTCTTGAAAGAGTCAGGCATGCCTGACTTCTAAGACACTAATCCCCCCCAAAAGCTAGCACTTCTAAAAAAAAAAACATGTAAACCTAATTACTTTTTTGAATCTTTATTTTCAGTATATAAAATCCTGTAACACATAAAATATACTTATTTTATTCATCTTAAAATAGCTATTTCTACATTATGCCCCAGAACTTCCACTTGCAGAAATGCCTAAATTTTTCCAAATACTAAGGTACTATGTTTTTTTCAGCATGCTTTTGTCTTTTGTTCCAAGTATCTTGAGGGTTTTTTGTTCCTTTTTGTTGAGGGTTTTTTGGCTGCAGAGGCCATTACTTAGCTACCTTTTCTAAGAGCTTCCATTCTAAGCATCCTAGCATCACATGCTAATCTCATTTAATCCTCACAACAAACCTGTGAAATGAGGAAGCTGAAACTGAAAGAAGTTAAGTAACTTGTCCAAAGCGATCAGCTACTAAGTACAGGAACTAGAAATTGAAGCCTAATTATGAATGACTCCAAACGCCCTGTTCTATCCACTGCCTCCAAAGTGAGACATTTTATAATAACTCCAAAAGTCCCATTCCTGGCTCCTAATTTGAAAAATTTTGGGAAAGTAGTTCAAAAGCTAGGGACATTATTGTTGCTTTTTTGATGCTATGATTATTCTGGAAAAAAGTGTAGCCTGAAAGACGTTTTTGTTGTTGTTTGTTTACAATAAAGGAATTGTTAGATGATTCTAGATCTAGGGCAGTAGTTGCTAACTGGGGAGATTTTTTTCCTCCAGAAGACAGTTGGCATTGTCTGGAGACATTTTTTGTTGTCACAATTTGGACAGGGTGCTACTGGTATCCAGCAGGTAGATGCCAGCGATGCTTCTAAACATCCTACGATGCACAGGACAGCCCCTCACAACAAAGAACTGTCCGGTCCAAAACGTGCCATTTAAGAATCTAGATGTAAGAAATATGGGCTGCACTATAGATGATTTTGAAAAAAACTAATTCAAAAATAGAATGTATGTACTAAAATATAGAGGACTCATAAAATTTTACAAAGTATGCTAGATTTTATTCTTGCTAATCATCAGATAAGGTACTAAGAACCATGAGAACTACTTTGACAGGGTTTTTACTTGAGACTCCAGAATCAGTCAAGGAAGAGAAATGATTAAGAAAGTAATGGTAAATAAAAGAAGTATCTGGAACTAAAGTGTAGGTTCTGAGGCCAGTAATATGGGTTATGACCTGCAGAATAGTAGTCTTTAAATAATATTTTTTATTTTTTACCTTGACTTCACCTGCCCTTTTGATAAACGGTTTTTATTTTTGCTTCTTCTTCCCTTAACAGTTTTCTTCAAACAGCTCCTGGAAGCAAGATAACAGACACAAGGAAAAGATTTATTACAAATGAGTTTCTCTATGAACACCTATGCCTATATTAAAGAATCCCTGAATCATTCAAATCCTAAAACCAATTTGGAATCACCCAGAAGTGAGAACATATCTCTAACAATAGCAGATGCTTTCTTTTTTCTCACCATACTACTCTTTAAAAATCAAACCACTCAGCTAATAAAATATTTCACCTTGATAACTCACATTCTGAAAATGTTTCCTATCAAAGGGAAATTTAAAATCTTGTGGGCTCTGTTAAAATCGAAGGTTTTTAGAGAAAAGGTCTTTCTGATAGCTATATATTATAATCACCAAATATCACTTTTGTTATTAAAATGATGAAATCTTGGAAATTATCACTTATAGAAACAGTATATAATGTGGATGTATTTTTCCTAGCTATCCAAGACATTTTTTTCATCTTTTCTATTTTTTTATTCCTCGTTTCAGCCTCTCATCTTTTCTCCTTGTGTTCATCTCACACTAGCTAATTATAAATTTTTTAGGTCACCTCTGGTAACCACTCAATCCATTCCTCTTGTTTTTAAATATACTTCTGTTCCCAAGTCCATGTTCTATTTGTCTCAGCTAATAGAATTTTAACACTTCTGTTGCTCTTTATTTAGTGAATTGTTCTGATTTTTCACCTGTCACTTAGAGAGATCTAGGCTAGGCAACAGTGCAAATCAAATCTAAAAGAGCAGAATAATGAAATCGGAAAAGTGTTCTTTGCCTCGCCACAGAAAGAAGTTTTCCCAGGATGTGCCAGGAAAGACCCACAGTTTATACCTTGCTCAGATTTCTAGGAAACATAATCTTTTTCTCCACATGGAAACCAAAAAGACTGCCAAAGAGCTCAAATAATTTCTCATTTTTCTCTTATACCAACTGGGCACCTGAGCTATAAAAAGCAATCAGGAGAAGTGGTCTTATTTGTTATTAGGAAGGGTACACAAGGGACTTTAAAGAAAACGGTAATGTTCTTTTTCTTAAATTGGGTGGTAGGTCAAACAGGTTTGCTGTATCGCTTTTCTTTATTTTTTAAACATATTTTATAAATATTATTTTGTAGGTATTCAACATTTAATAAAAACAATTAAATTTTATATTATCTTTCCTTTCTAAGTTTTCTCTGTAATAAACAACTTCATGGTTTTAACAGATTTCAGTTTCCAGCTTTCAACATCATCAGTTATAAATGCATACACATATAAAGAGTTGTATTAATATGACTAAAAGCAAGAAAATGTTTTTAAGTCTAGCTTTCTGAAATCAGATATCCAAGAGAAAAATATGAGGGCAATGTTTGCAGTCAAAGTAATTCAGAGCTCATAAAAATGAGAACGACTCCTTAATCTTCTGAGCGGTTCTTAAATCAAAGATATAGGTTGTGTATTTCTCCTTCACTTAAGATAGACATCAGCAGGAAACTCCTTAACTGAGCAGGTATCTTCAGATTTTAATTTTACTAAATAACTGATCCTCTCCTAAGGATTTCTCTACCTAGTATTTCTACAGCATGCAAAAACAGTTAAAACACATTTTTAAAAGGCTTATTCTTATGTTACCCACATATAATTCTAAGAAACTCTTTACATAAAATTTGGAAATTCTTAGCTTTATTCGG
Organism: Choloepus didactylus; assembly: GCF_015220235.1. NCBI lineage: Eukaryota > Metazoa > Chordata > Mammalia > Pilosa > Megalonychidae > Choloepus > Choloepus didactylus. The sequence continues at coordinate 89,603,785 of NC_051334.1, read as the reverse complement.
TGAATTGTTCTGGTCTGTATGGGGATTTACTTAAATAGATGTGCTAGTAAATATTAGCATCTAGGAGTTATTTCTGAGACCGTTATAAAAAACAATTTTTACCTTTTTACCAAGAAAAAGTTCTCAAACAGTGAAATACAATTGTTTATCTAGAATGGAAAGTGATGAAACAATGGGTACCCTGATGAAATCTGCCAAGCTCTGTCTCTACAAAAAGTAATTCTTGCATCTCAAGCATGTATAAGTGAGACCAAAAAATAAAAAGTCTTTTTATAATTTTGGCTTTAGAAGTTGTTTCCATATTGTACTTTTCCAGAATCTTTTATACAAAAAGTTTATCTATTCAACATTAAGGGCTTATAGTTAGGTAACAGTCTGAAACCCACCAATCATCATTAACACACGAATAAAATAGTAGCTTTAAGAACCATTTTTCATTCAATAGAAAATAATCCTAAAGATAAAGAGCAAATTATCCAATTATAAACTCACTATTTCTTGAACATACTGAAATTTTTAAAGATGAGGAACATTTTAAAGTCAAAATTCTTGAATGTCTCAGCAAGAGAATAAAATTATTATGCTAGTTACATTATTCCACAGTAATATTTCTGAACACTTCAATGGAATTTCTAGGAGTTTAAATTGAAATGCAGCTACACCAACACCAAAGATGCCCTTCATTCCCTTAAATCTACAGGTAATGTCCAATAAATTACCTATGGACATTTTAATAAGTCACAAATAAAATGCCAACCACTATTTAGTATTTCTATTAACCTCCCCTCCCATACTAATTACAGAAACATTTCCTAGTAATTTTCATATTTTCCAACATCAGTTTAAAAAAATAATTAGTACGATTATATATTTCACAACGACTTCACCTCTTAAGTTTAGCCTGACTTTTACTGTCTTCCCTACTAGCCTAAAACTTTAAGGATCACGATCCTCTTTAAAACCTCAAGTGAACCTCACAACTCAAAATTACGAACCCCGCGAACCCCTAGGCCCTTGTTTTATAAGACAATAATTAAAAAAAAATATTTTAAATGCCCTATACCTTTCTCCTTCATCCGTAAGATTTAAGCTCTGAGAATACAGGTGAGAGGCCAAAGATAGTTTGAAATCTGAGGAAAGAGGTGGGGCGGAAGGTCAAAAAAAGTTCAGAGTACGACAAAAGAAAGAACTAGAAGGTTGGCTGGGTGACACAAATCGTTAGTTGCTAGGGTTAGTCTAAGGTGCACGTGAAGAACGCGAGGGGGAGGGGCGTAACCTCTTGCCTTCGAGCCCCCACAACGCCCTCAGCTGACTGGAGCCCACCCTAAACACTTTGCCTCGCAACAGCCATTTTGGCCCCGCCCCAGAAACGCCCATCGGGCGTCAGACGGAGCTCCACCTACCGACCGGCCTCTGGAGAGAAAGAGGAAGTGGAATTCCAAGTCATGGAGCTGTGCTCCTCGCGGCTCTGGATTATTTGATGCTGAGCACTGTCCCATCTAATCCAAACCACTGCCCCGGGTTGTCGCCTCCCCGGAAAAGCCGTGAGACCATGTCGAATATGGAGAGTGTCCTTTGCAGTCTAAGAAGCTGCTGTTTGGGCCTAGGGAAGGGGAGGATTGGGCCTTGACCCCTGAGAGGCGCCAGGTTTTTTACTTTTCTTGTCCAGTTGTGGAGGCTTGAGAGCCCTGGTTCTGACGTCTATTGGTAGGCTCCAGCAGCTTGTTGCTTTGTTTTGTTGTTCCTGGTAGCTGCTGCTATCCCAAAAGCGGGAGGTGGCACTGGTTTGGGAAGTGTCAAGGGAGTCCCCGGACTGCTTTGAGATGAGTTTTGAGCGTGACCCCACTTCCTTGTTGCGGGCCGCTATCATCTATCTTTTCAGAAATTTATCATCTTCTTTTGAATCAAGTGGAAATGGTGTGGGAAGAGAGACAATAGGAGTTTGCCAAGGTTTAGGAGAAGGCGTGAAGGTTTTCAATATAATACTAGGGCAAATAGCTTTATTAAACTGCATTTCTTCCTTTTTCTGGATGGAGGTTACTGGTGATGAGATGAAGCGCATTTACCTGGGCCTCCAAACTATGATGAGTGCTTGCTTGTTAACACTGATTTTTAGGAAACTCATGTAGTTTCCTAAAGCTATAAAATTCCTCATTTATATCTGTGTGTTCCCCCTTCAGAAATGAGGTCAGAGTTTGAAACCAACCTGTGTGAAACTCTGAATTGGGGAAAGATGAAATTGTTTTTTCATAAGTGAAGTACCGTCACAGGATCTCCATGCGCTTTTAATTCCAACTTCTGCTAGGAGTTAGCGTCATAGAAAATAGAGTAGCTGGGTTTCTTGCCTTGAATGAAACTTGGCAAAATGAGAAAATGTGGGTAATAGTAATTGTTTCATAGCTAGTGTTAAAGCTTTCTGGCATCATTAGTATGTAAGCCTGAAATATAGAAAGACATTTGATGAGAGGATTAAATTATATAAAACCATGCTAAGAAAACTGACAGCCCAAGATAAAGCTAAGAATAAAATGTGAATTCTTGAGGAGTTGCAGAGATAGATCATTTCATTAACAGAGTGATGACTAAGTGGGCCATTATCACTGCAGCTTAAAGGATAATTTATGGAAGTACAATTGTTTAAGGTTATTTATAAATTTATTTTACATTTTTTAAGCAGCATCATAAAGGAAAGAGCACTGGACTGTGAGTCAGAGGATCAATTTCTAATCTCAGCTCTAGCTCTTAAGTAATTTAAGATTTAGGGCAAGTCATTTAGCTTCTGTTATGCAAATTCTGCTCACCTGTAAACAAGCTTAGTGACCAGCCACATTTAACAAGCTATTATGAACGTAAAGTAAAATGGAAGTGCTTACTAAATTGTAAAATTTTGAACATGCTGTTAAGTATAATAAAATAAAGTACGAACTATCTCTTTTCCCACAACATTTGGATGGATATGAGGTAAGACCTGTAAAAGTGCTTTTTTTCCTTCTCTAATAACACAGGTTATTTTGCTCTACTTAAGCCTATGCTGTGTGATTTCCCACAAAAGAGAATTAGTTGTTAGTTTTCTTTCACTGAAAGGTATGACTGACTATAATTAGAGTTAACAGTACTGTTATCAATAGTTTAATATGTAAAAATTAACTACTGTCTTCAAATCTATGAAAGGAAAGGGAGGTTTAATTTGATTCATACTGTCTGGAAGTGATTACTTTTCTGATTCATTTATATAGAATCCAGACTTTATCTTTGGAGTAGAAAAGAGAAAAATGACATGGGGACTCAGACCTATATCATTGTAGTGGGATATAAGAAGACTAAATGTACTAATACAATGCAATTATCATGGTAATTTTGACTTCTGCCTTTAAAAATTTTTTTTTCATTAGAGAAGTTGTGAGTTTACAGAAGAATCATGAAAAAAATACAGGATTCCGTTATACCACCGTGTTATTAACACCTTGCATTGGTGTAGTACATGTGTTAAAATTGACAAAAGCATATTTTTATGAATTTACTGTTAACTATAGTCCATGGTTTAACGTGGAGTTCACTGCTTGTGTGGTGCAATTTCATGGATATTAGACAAAATTTTATTCTATTGCCATGTATACAATGTAACATTTCCCCTTTTAACTACATTCAGATATATATTTCAGTGCTGTTAATTATGTTCATATTATTATTCTTCCATCACCACTGTTAGTTTGCTAATGCTGCCAGAATGCAAAATACCAGAAATGGATTGGCTTTTATAAAGGGGGTTTACTTGGTTACACAGTCACAGTCTTAAGGCCATAAAGTGTCCAAGATAAGTCATCAACAATTGGGTACCTTCACTGGAGGATGGCCAGTGGTGTCCGGAGAACCTCTGGTAGCTGGGAAGGCACGTGGCTGGTGTCTCCTCTAAGTTCTTGTTTCAAAATGGCTTTCTCCCAGGACGTTCCTCTCTAGGCTGCAGCTCCTCTTCAAAATGTCACTCTCAGTAGCTCTGAGTTCCTCTGTCTGTGAATTCCTTTATAGGACTCCAGTGATCCAATTTATACCCACCCTGAATGGGCAGGGTAACACCTCCATGGAAATTATCCAAACATTTCACTCATTGTTGATTGAGTCACATCTCCAGGGAAACACTCAATCAAAGAATTCAAATCTAATCAACACTAATACATCTGCCCCCACAAGATTGCATCAAAGTACATGGCATTTTAGGGGACATAACACATCTAAACCAGCACAACCACCATCCATTACCAAACATTTACATCATTCCAAATAGGAACTCAGTACATTTTCAGCCTTAACTCCCTAACCCCATCCCAATCCTGTCCCCTGGTATCCTGTATTCTGGATTCTGACTGTGAGTTTGCTTATTCCGATTATTTCAAATCAGTGAGATCATACAATATTTGTCCTTTTGTGTCTAGCTTATTTCACTCAACATGATGTCTTCAAGGTTCAGCCATGTTGTCACATGTATCAGGACTTCATTCTTTTTACGGCTGAATAATATTCCATTGCACATATGTACCACATTTTGTTTGTCCATTCATCCATTGATGGACCTTTGGGTTGCTCTCATCTTTTGGCAATTTTGAATAATGCCACAATGAATATCAGTGTGAAAATAGCCATTTGATTGCTTGCTTTCAGTTCTTTGGGGTATATAACTGGAAGTGGAATCGCTGGATCATCTCGTAAATCTATACTTAACTTTCTGAGGAACCACTGTACACCAGCTACATCATTTTACACTGCCACCGGCAATGTTCTCCACATCCTCTCCAGCACTTGAAATTGTCCATTTTTTAAATTGTAGTCATTCTAGTAGGTGTGAAATAGTATCTCATGGTTATTGATCTTCATTTTCCTGATGGATAATGATGTTGAACATCTTTTCATATGCCATTTGTATATGTTCTTCAGAGAGATGTCTCTTCAAGTCTTTTCCCCCTTTTTTTAATTGGGTTGTTTGTCTTTTTGTTGTTAAGTGGAAGGATTTCTTTATATATTCTGCATCTTAAAACTTTATCACACATGTAGTTTCCAAGTATTTTCTCCCATTGTCATTTTACTTTCACGATAAAGTCCTTTGAGTTGAAAACATTTTTAATTTTGATGAGGTCCCATTTATCTATTTTGTCTTTTGTTGCTTCTAAAGTCTAAGAAACCAGTTATTAACACAAGGTCCTGAAGATGCTTCCCTGTTTTCTTCTAAGATTTTAATAGTTCTGGCTCTTAAATTTAGGTCTTTGATCCATTTTGAGTTGATTTTTGTATACTGTGTGATGTAAGGGTCCCCCCCCCCTTTTTTTTGCAAATGGACATCCAGTTTTCCCAGCACCATTTGATGAAGGGACTATACTTTCCAATTGAGAGGGCTTTTCACCTTGTGAAAAATCTGTTGGCCATAGATGTGAGGGTTGATTTCTGAGCTCTTCAGTTCAATTCCATTGATCTGTTTGTCTGCCCTTGTGTCAGTACCATGCTGTTTTGATTACTGTTGCTTTATAATAATAACTCTTTTTAAGTTGGGAGGTGTGAGTCCTCCAACTTTATTCTTCTTTTTCAAGTTGGCTTTAGCTATTCAGCGTCCCTTACTTTTCCCTATAAATTTGGTGATTGGCTTTTCCATTTCTGTGAAGAAGGTTGTTGGACTGTTACTTGGTATTGCAAAGAAGCTAAACCACTTTGGGTAGAATTGGTATTAACTATATTTAGTCTTCCAATCTGTGAACTATCCCTACTTTGTAAGTGTGTTTATCAAGAAGGGGGTCTGGACTTTGTCAAATGCCTTTTCTGCATCAATTGAGATGATTGTGTGTTTTTTTCCTCTTCATTCTGTTAATGTAGTGTATTACATTAATTTTTTTTTTATGTTAAATCACACTTGCATGCCAGGGATAAATGCCACTTGATCCTAATGTGTAATTCATTTAATGTGCTCTTGGATTCAGTTTGCTAGTATTTTGGTGAGGGTTTTTGCATCTATATTCATAAGAGATATTGGTCTATAATTTTCTGCTTTGTGATATCTTTATCTGGCTTTGGTATTAGGGTGATGTTGGTTTTGTAGAATGAGTTAGGGAGTGTTCCCTCCTCTTCAACTTTTTTGGAAGAATTTGAGCCAAATTGGTCTTATGTCTTCTTGGAATATTTGGTAAAATTCCCCTGTGAAGCATGCAGAGGTCTTTGAAAACTGATTCAATCTCTTTATGAGTTATTAGTTTTTGTGATCTCCTATTTCTTCTTGAGTCAGTGTAGGTAGTCTGTGTGTTTCCAGCAGTGTGTCCATTTCATCTGGGTTACCCAATTTGTTAGAACATTAACAAATCACTCTTTTTTCTTCATAGTCCTTCCAAAAGTTTGTCAATTTTATTTATCTTTTCAAAGAACCAACCTTTGGTTTTGTTGCTCTCTCCATTTTTTGTTGTTTTTGTTGTTGTTATTATGGTTCTCTATTTCATTTATCTGCTCTCTAATCTTTATTATTTCCTTCTTTCTGCTTGCTTCAGATTTAATTTGCTTTTTTTTTTTCTGCTTCCAGTTTTGGGGTTGGGTCTCTGATTTGAAATCTTTATTCTTTTTAAATGTAAGCATTTAGAGGTATAATTTTCCCTCTCAGCATTGCCTTTGCTACATCCCATAAGTTTTGGTATGTTGTATTTTCATTTTCATTCACCTCAATATTTTTCCTAATTTCCCTTCTGATCTCTTTAACCCATTTGTTGTTTAAGAATACATTTTTAAATATCCAAATATATGTGAATTTTCCATTTCTCCCTCTGTTACTGATTTCTATCTTCATTCCATTGTTATCTGAGAAGATACATTTTACAAATTCAATATCTTTAATTTATTGAGACTTGTTTGTGACCTAAGATACAGTCTAGCCTGGAGAATGGTCCATGTGCACTTGTGAGAAGAACATTTATTCTGTTGTTGGGTGAAGTATTATGTATATGTCTATTAGGTGTAGTTGGTTTAAGTTTCATTCAAGTCTTGTGTTTCCTTATTAATCTTCTGTCTAAATATTCTAGCCATTATCAAAAAGGGTATATTAAAGTCTCTTGCTACCAATGTAGAATCGTCAATTTCTCCCTTCAATTCTATCAGTATTTCCATCATATATTTTGGGGTTCTGATATTAGGTGCATACATATTTATAATTATTATATCTTCTTGTTAAATTGTCTGCTTTATCAGTATAAAATGATTGTCTTTGTCCCTTATAAATATTTTTGACCTAAAATCTATTTTATCTGATATTAGTATAGCTACCTCACCTTTCTTTTGATTACTACTTGAATGTAGATCGTCTATCCTTTCACTTTCAACCTACTTGTATCTTTGATATGTGAGTCTCTTACAGATAGGATATAGTTAGGTCATTCTTTTTCATCCATTCTGCCAATCTCTGCCTTTCGATTGGATAATTTAATCCATTTATACTTAAAAGTCACTAATGATAATGCAGGACTTCCTTCTGCAATCATCCTGTTTATTCTTTGTAAATCTTCTAACATTTTTGCCCCTCAATTCTTCTGTTCATACCCACTTTTATATTTATTTGATTTTTTGTTATGTACATATTGAGTGGCTTCTCATTTTTATCTGGATATATTTTTCATATATTTTCCTTATGATTACCATGGTGTTAAAATTTAACTATATATATATGTGTATATATAAACATAAAACAATCAGTTTTCTGCCAACTTGACTTCAGTAACATACAAACACATACACTTTTCCTATACCCCTCTGTCCACCTACCTTTTTTTGTACTTCCTGATATTTATAACTTTGTACATATGTCCAAAACCATATAGCTATATTGTTTTTTTAATTCAATTTTATTGAGATATATTCATATACCACGCAGTCATACAAAGTGTACATTCAGTTGTTCATAGTACCATTATATAGTTGTGCATCCATCGCCAGAATCAATTTTTGAACCTTTTCATTACTACACACACAAAATAATAATAAGAAAAACTAAAGTGAAAAAGAAAAATTAAAGTAAAAAAAGAACACTGGGTACCTTTTTTTTTTTTGCCCCCGCTTTTCTACTCCATGCATCCATACAGTGGACAAAGGGGAGTGTGATCCACATGGCTTTCCCAATCACATTGTCACTCCTCATAAGCTACATTGTTATACAATCTTCTTCAAGATTCAAGAGTCCTGGGCTGCAATTTGGTAGTTTCAGGTATTTACTGCTAGCTATTTCAATTCATTAGAACCTAAAAAGGGTTATCTATATTGTGTGTAAGACTGCCCAGAAGAGTGACCTCTAGGCTCCTTTTGGAATCTCTCAGCCACTGAAACTCATTTTGAAATATTTCATTTCACATCCCCCTTTTAGTCAAGATGTTCTCCATCCCACGACTCTGGGTCTAGATTCCTCCCCGGGAGTCATATTCCATGTTGCCAAGCAGATTTACACCCCTGGGTGTCAGATCCCATGTAGGGGAGAGGACAGTGATTTCATCTGCCAAGTTGACCTAGCTTGAGAGAGACGGCCACATCTGAGCAACAAAGAGGCATTCAGGAGGAGACACTTAAGCACAATTATAAGCAGGCCTAGCCTCTCCTTTGCAGCAACAGTCTTCCCAAGGGCAAGTCCCATGATTAAGGGCTCAGTCCATCAAACCACCAGTCCCCAAGGTCTGTGAGCACATCAGTAACCATCGAGGTAGAGAAGTCCAACACCACTGCAACCTCCCCCAGCAATGTTCACATTAGCAGTAGCATATAATAGTTTTCTTTTTCTGCCTGGCTTATTTCGGTCAGCATTATGTCTTCAAGGTTCATCCAAGTTGTCATATGTTTCACGAAATCGTTCATTCTTACTACTGCATAGTATTCCGTTGTGTGCATATACCACATTTTATTTACCCACTCGTCTGTTGAAGGGCATTTGGGTTGTTTCCATCTCTTGGCAATTATGAATAATGCTGCCATGAACATTGGCATGCAGATATCTGTTTGTGTCACTGCTTTCAGATCTTCCAGGTATATACTGAGAAGTGCAATTGCTGGATCAAAGGGTGACTCTATATCTAGTTTTCTAAGGAACTGCCAGACTGACTTCCAGAGTGGCTGAACCATTATACAGTCCCACCAACAATGAATAAGAGTTCCAATTTCTCCATATCCTCTCCAGCATTTATAATTTCCTGTTTGTTTAATGGTGGCCATTGTAATTGGTGTGAGATGGTATCTCATTGTGGTCTTAATTTGCATCTCTCTAATAACTAGTGAAGCTGAACATTTTTTCGTGTGTCTGTTGGCCATTTGTATTTCCTCTTCAGAGAACTGTCTTTTCTTATCTTTTGCCCATTTTATCATTGGGCTGTCTGTATTATTGCCGTTGTGTTGTAGGATTTCTTTATAGATGCAAGATATCACTCTTTTGTCAGATACATGGTTTCCAAAAATTTTTCCCATTGAGTTGGCTGCCTCTTTACCTTTCCGACAAATTCCTTTGAAGTACAGAAATGTCTAAGTTTGAGGAGTTCCCATTTATCTATTTTTTCCTTTGTTGCTTGTGCTTTGGGTGTAAGGTCTAGGAATGGACCTCCTAATAGAAGGTCTTGAAGATGTCTCCCTACATTATCTTCTAGGAGTTTTATGGTACTGTCTTTTATATTGAGGTCTTTGATCCACTTTGAGTTAATTTTTGTGTAGGGTGTGAGGTAGGGGTCCTCTTTCATTTTCTTGGATATGGATATCCAATTTTCCCAGCCTCATTTGTTGAAAAGACTGATATGTCCCAGTTCAGTGGTTTGGGGGACCTTATTAAAGATCAGTCAGCCATAGATCTGGGAGTCTATCTCTGAATTATCAGTTCAATTCCATTGGTCTATATGTCTATCTTTGTGCCAGTATCATGCTCTTTTGACTACTGTGGCTTTATAATAAGCTTCAAAGTCAGGGAGTGTAACTCCTCCCAATTCATTTTTCTTTTTTAGACAGTTTTTAGCAATTAGAGGTATCTTCTCTTTCCAAATAAATTTGACAACTAGCTTTCACAAGTCTGCAAAGTAGGTTGTTGGAATTTTGATTGGGATTGCATTGACTCTGTAGATGAGTTTGGGTAGAATTGACATCTTAATGACATTTAGCCTTCCTATCCAAGAACATGGAAAAATTTTCCATCTTTTAAGGTCCCTTTTTAGTTCTTTTAGTAGAGTTATATAATTTTCTTTGTATAGGTCTTTTACAAATCTTTGATTCAGTTTATTCCTAGGTACTTGATTTTTTTAGTTGCTGTTGAAAATGGTATCTTTTTCTTGAGTGTTGCTTCATTTCATTCATTTCTAGCATATAGAAACATTGCTGACTTATGTGCATTAATCTTTTATCCCTCTACCTTGCTAAATTTATTAGCTCTAGTAGCTATATGGTTGATTTCTCAGGGTTTTCCAGATATAAGATCATATCATCTACAAATAATGACAGTTTTACTTCTTCTTTTCCAATTTGGATGCCTTTTATTTTTTCTCTTGCCAGATTGCACTGGCTAGCACTTTTAGCACAATGTTGAATAACAGTGATGGCAGTGGGCATCCTTGTCTCATTTCTGATCTTAGAGGGAAGGCTTTCAGTCTCTCACCGTTGAGTACTATACTGGGTGTGGGTTTTTCATATATGCTCTTTATCAACTTGAGGAAGTTTCCTTCAATTCCTGCCTTTTGAAGTGTTTTTAACAAAAAGGAATGTTGTATGCACCCAGTCAAGGTGCCACAAGATAAATGAGACAAACACTGGCAAAACTAAAGGAAACAATTGATGTTTCCACAATAATTGTGGGAGATTTCAACACATCACTCTCTCCTATAGATAGATCTACCAGACAGAAGACCAATAAGGAAATTGAAAACCTAAACAATCTGATAAATGAATTGGATTTAACAGATATATATAGAACATTACATCCCAAATCACCAGGATACACATTCTTCTCTAGTGCTCACTGAACTTTCTCCAGAATAGATCATATGCTGGGACATAATAGAAGGCTCAATAAATTTAAAAAGATTGAAATTATTCAAAGCACATTCTCTGACCACACAGGAATACAATTAGAAGCCAATAACCATCAGAGACTTAGAAAATTCACAAATACCTGGAGGTTAAACAACACATTCCTGAACAATCAGTGGGTTAAAGAAGAAATAGCGAGAAAAATTGCTAAATATATACAGCCGAATGAAAATGAGAAGACAACATACCAAAACCTATGGGATGCAGCAAAAACAGTACTGAGGGGGAAATTTACAGCACTAAATGCATATATTAAAAAGGAAGAAAGAGCTAAAATCCAAGAACTAATGGAGCATCTGAAGAAGCTAGAAAATCAACAGCAAATTAATCTTAAACCAAGTAGAAGAAAAGAAATAACAAGGATGAAAGGAGAAATAAATGACATAGAGAACAAAAAAAAAAAAAAACAATAGAGGGAATAAATAACACCAAAAGTTGGTTCTTTGAGAAGATCAACAAGATTGAGAAGCCCCTAGCTAGACTGACAAAATCAAAAAGAGAGAATATCCATATAAACAAACTAATGAATGAGAAAGGTGACATTACTGCAGATCCCAAAGAAATTTAAAAACTTATAAGAGGTTACTATGAACAACTGTATGCCAACAAACAGGGTAATGTAGAGGAAATGGACAATTTCCTGGAAACATATGAACAACCTAGACTGACCAGAGAAGAAACAGAAGACCTCAAACAACCAATCACAAGCAAAGAGATCCAATCAGTCATCAAAAAGCTTCCCACAAATAAATGCCCAGGGCCAGATGGCTTCACAGGGGAATTCTACCAAACTTTCCAAAAAGAACTGACACCAGTCTCACTTAAACTCTTCCAAAACATTGAAGAAAATGGAACACTACCTAACTCATTTTACGAAGCTAAAATTAATCTAATACCAAAACCAGGCAAAGATGCTACAAAAAAGGAAAACTACCGGCCAATCTCCCTAATGAATATAGATGCAGAAATCCTCAACTAAATACTTGCAAATCGAATCCAAAGACGCATAAAAAAAATCGTACACCATGACCAAATGGGGTTCATTCCAGTCATGCAAGGATGGTTCAACATAAGAAAATCAACCAATGGATTACAAAACATTAACAAATCAAAAGGGAGAAATCAAATGATCATTTCAGTAGATGCTGAAAAAGCATTCAACAAAATCCAACATCCTTTTTTGATAAAAACACTTCAAATGGTAGGAATTGAAGGAAACGTCCTCAATATGATAAAGAGCATATATGAAAAACCCACAGCCAGCATAGTACTCAACGGTGAAAGACTGAAAGCTTTCCCTCTAAGATGAGGAACAAGACAAGGATGACTGCTATCACCACCATTATTCAACATTGTGCTGGAAGTGCTAGCCAGGGCTGTCCGGCAAGACAAAGAAATAACAGGCATCGAAATTGGAAAGGAAGAATTAAAATTGTCATTGTTTGCAGATGATATGATCTTATATCTGGAAAACCCCGAGAAATCGATGATACAGCTACTAGAGCTAACAAATTTAGCAAAGTAGCAGGATACAAGATTAATGCACATAAGTCAATAATGTTTCTATAAGCTTAAAATGAACAAACTGAAAAAACACTCAAGAAAAAGATAACATTTTCAATAGCAACTGAAAAAATCAAGTACCTAGGAATAAACTTAACCAAAAATGTAAAAGACCTATACAAACAAAACTACATAACTCTACGAAAAGAATTAGAAGGGGAACTTAAAAGATGGAAAAATATTCCATGTTCATGGATAGGAAGGCTAAACGTCATTAAGATGTCAATTCTACCCAAACTCATCTACAGATTGAATTCAATGCAATCACAATCAAAATTCCGACAGCCTACTTTGCAGACTTGGAAAAGCTAGTAATCAAATTTATTTGGAAAGGAAAGATGCCTCGAATTGCTAAAGACACTCTAAAAAAGAAAAGTGAAGTGGGAGGACTTACACTCCCTCAATTTGAAGCTTAGTATAAAGCCACAGTTGTCAAAACAGCATCTTACTCTCACAAAGATAGACATATTGATCAATGGAATCGAATTGATAATTTAGAGATAGACTCCCAGATCTATGGCTGACTGATATTTGATAAGGACCCCAAAGTCACTGAACTGGGTCATAACGGTCTTTTCAGCAAATGGGGCTGGGTGAGTTGGGTATTCATATCCAAAAGAATGAAGGAGGACCCATACCTCACACCCTACACAAAAATTAACTCAAAATGGATCAAAGATCTCAACATAAAAGAAAGTACCATAACATCTTCAAGACCTTGTGTTAGGTGGCCACTTCCTAAACTTTACACCCAAAGCTCAAGCAACAAAGGAAAAAATAGACAAATGGGAACTCCTCAAGCTTAGAAGTTTCTATACCTCAAAGGAATTTGTCAAAAAGGTAAAGAGGCAGCCAATTCAATGGGAAAAAAAAATTTGGAAACCATGTATCTGACAAAAGTCTGATATCTTGCATGTATAAAGAAATCCTACAACTCAAAGACAGTAGTACAGAGAGTCCAATTATAAAATGGGCAAAAGATAAGAAAAGACAGTTCCCTGAAGAGGAAATACAAATGGCCAAGAAACACACGAAAAAATGTTCAACTTCACTAGCTATTAGAGAGATGCAAATTAAGACCACAATGAGATACCATCTCTCACCAGTTACAATGGCCACCATTAAACAAACAGGAAACTACAAATGCTGGAGAGGATGTGGAGAAATTGGATCTCTTATTCACTGTTGGTGGGACTGTATAATGGTTCAGCCACTCTGGAAGTCAGTCTGGCAGTTCATTAGAAAACTAGACATGGAGTTACCCTTTGGTCCAGCTATTGCATTTCTCGATATATACCCAGAAGATAAGAAAGCAGTGACACGAACAGATATCTGCGTGCCAGTGTTCATAGCAGCATTATTCACAATTGCCAAGAGTTGGAAACAGCCCAAATGTTCTTCAGCAGATGAGTGGATAAATAAAATGTGGTATATACACACGATGGAATACTACATGGCAGTAAGAAGGAATGATGTCATGAAACATATGACAACATGGATGAACCTTGAAGACATAGTGCTGTGCAAAATAAGCCAGGCACAAAAAGAGAAATATTATATGCTTCCACTAATGTGAACTTTGAAAAATGTAAAACAAATGGTTTATAATGTAGAATGTAGGGGAACTAGTGATAGAGAGCAATTAATGAAGGGGGAAGGATAATCCAGTAAGAACAGTTAAGCTATCATGGGTAAATTTAATGTTCTGGGAATGCCCAGGAATGACTATGGTCTGTTAATTTCTGATGGGTATAGTAGGAACAATTTCACAGAAATGTTGCTGTGTTAGGTTACTTTCTTAGGGTAGAGTAGGAACATGTTGGAAGTAAAGTAGTTATCTTAGGTTAGTTGTCTTTTTCTTACTCCCTTGTTATGGTCTCTTTGAAATGTTCTTTTACTGTATGTTTTTTTAATTTCTTTATTTTTTTATTTTTTGTACAGTTTCAAAAAAAAAAAACAAGGAAAAAAAATATGCAGAGCCCCCTTGAGGAACTGATGGAGAATGCAGGGGTGTTGGCCTGCCCCACCTCAATGGTTACTAATGTGCTCCCAGACATAGGGGACTGGTTGTTTGATGGGTTGGGCTGTCTACCACAGGACTTGCCCTTTGGAAGACTGTTGCTGTAGAGGAGAGGCTAGGCCTCCCTTTAATTGTGCCTAAGAGCCTCCTCCCGAATGCCTCTTCGTTGCTCAGATGTGGCCCTCTCTCTCTAGCTAAGCCAACTTGAAAGGTGAAATCACTGCCCTCCCCGCTATGTGGGATCAGACACCCAGGGTAGTGAATCTCCCTGGCAACATGGAATATGATTCCCGGGGAGTAATGTAGACTCAGCATCATGGGATGGAGAACATCTTCTTGACCAAAAGGGGGATGTGAAAGGAAATGAAATAAGCTTCAGTGGCAGAGAGATTCCAAAAGGAGCCAAGGGGCACTCTGGTGGGCACTCTTACACATAATATAGACAACCCTTTTTAGGTTCTAATGAATTGGGGTAGCTGGCGGTAGATGCCTGAAACTATCAAATTACAACGCAGAACCCATGAATCTTGAAGACAATTGCATAAAAATGTAGCTTATGAGGGGTGACAGTGGGATTGGGAAAGCCATAAGGACCACGCTCCCCTTTGTCTAGTTTATGGATGGATGAGTAGAAAAATGGGGGAAGGAAACAGACAGACAGACTAAGGCATCCAGTGTTATTTTTTACTTTAATTGCTCTTTTTCACTTTAATTATTATTCTTGTTATTTTTGTGTGTGTGGTAATGAAGGTGTCACGGATTGATTTTGGTGGTGAATGTACAACTATGTAATGATACTGTGAGCAATCAAATATATGATTTGTTTTGTGTGACTGCATGGTATGTGAATATATCTCAATAAAATGAATATAAAAAAAAGTAACACAAAAAGGAATGTTGGATTTTGTCGAATGCTTTTTCAGCAACTATTGAGATGATCATGATGTTTCTCTTTTAATTTGTTAATGTGTTGTAATACATTGAATGATTTTCTTATGTTGAACCATCCTTACATGCCTGGAATGAACCTCATGTGGTCATGGTGCATGGTTTTTGTAATGTGTCTTTGGATTCGATATGCAAGTATTTTGTTGAGAATTTTTGCATCTATATTTGCAATATTCGTTAGGGAGATTGGCATGTAGTTTTCCTTTTCTATGGTATCTTTGCCTGTTTTGGTATTACATGGATGTCACCTTCATAAAGTTTGTTATGTAGTTTCCATTTTCTTCCATGCTTCGTAAGAGTTTAAGTTAGATTGATGTAAGTTCTTTTTGGCAAGTTTTGTAGAATTCCCCTGTGAAGCCATCTGGCCCTGGGCATTTACTTGTGGGAAGTTTTTTGATGATGGATTGGATCTCTTTGCTTGTGATTGGTTGGTTGAGGTCTTCTGTTTCTTCTGTGGTCAGTCTAGGTTGTTCATATGTTTCCAGGAAATTGTCCATTTCCTCTACATTATCCAGTTTGTTGGCATACAGTTGTTCATAGTATCCTCTTATAATTTTGTAAATTTCTTCGGGATCTGCAGTAATGTCACCTTTCTCATTCATTAGTTTGTTTATATGGATCTTCTCTCTTTTTGATTTTGTCAGTCTAGCTAGGGGCTTCTCAATCTTGTTGATCTTCTCAAAGAACCAACTCTTGGTGTTATTTATTCCCTCTATTGTTTTTTGTTCTCTCTGTCATTTATTTCTCCTTTCATCCTTGTTATTTCTTTTCTTCTACTTGGTTTAGGATTAATTTGCTGTTCATTTTCTAGTTTCTTCAGATGCTCCATTAGTTGTTTGATTTTAGCTCTTTCTTCCTTTTTGATGTATGCATTTAGTGCTGTAAATTTCCCCCTCAATACTGCTTTTGTTGCATCCCAAAGGTTTTGATATGTTGTGTTCTCATTTTCATGCATTTCTATATGTATTGCAATTTCTCTTGCTATTTCTTCTTTAACCCACTGATTGTTTAGGAGCGTGTTGTTTAACCTCCAGATATTTGTGAATTTTCTAAGCCTCTGATGGCTATTGACTTCTAATTGTATTCCATTGCAGTCAGAGAATATGCTTTGAATAATTTCAATTTTTTTTTAATTTATTGAGCCTTGTTTTATGTCCCAGCATATGATCTATTCTGGAGAAAGTTCCGTGATCACTAGAGAGAAATGTGTATCCTGGTGTTTTGGGATGTAATGTTCTATATATGTCTGTTAAATTGAATTCATTTATCAGATTGTTTAGGTTTTTGATTTCCTTATTGGTCTTCTGTCTGGTTGATCTATCTATAAGAGAGAGTGATGTGTTGAAATCTCCCACAATTTTTATGGAAACATCAATTGCTTCCTTTAGTTTTGCCAGTGTTTGTCTCATGTATTTTGTGGCACTGTGACTGGGAGCCTAAACATTTATGATTGTTATTTCTTCTTGTTGAATTGTGCCTTTTATTAGTATGTAGTGGCCTTCTTTATCTCTCATAACATCCTTGCATTTAAAGTCTATTTATCTGAGATTAATATTGCTACTCCTGCTTTCTTTTGGTTGTAGCTTGTATGAAATACTTTTTTCCATCCTTTCACTTTCAATTTCTTTGTGTCCCTGTGTTTCAGATGAGTCTCTTCTATGCAACATATTGATGATTCATATTTTTTGATCCATTCTGCTGATCTATATCTTTTAATTGGGGTGTTTAATCCATTTACATTTGGTGTTATTACCCTGAAGGCATTTCTTGAATCAGCCATCCTATCCTTTGGTTTATGTTTCTCAGATATATTTTTCCTTCTCTTTCTTATTTTCCTTTTATGAACCAATACTGAATGTCTTTAGTACTGAACGTTTCGCCATCTCTCTCTCTCCTTTCTTTGTTCGTCTCGGTAGGGCTCTCTTTAGTATCTCAAGTAGGGCAGGTCTCTTGTTAGCAAATTCTCTCAGCATTTGTTTGTGAAAAATTTAAGCTCTCCCTCAAATTTGAAGGAGAGCTTTGCTGGATAAAGAATTCTTGGTTGGCAATTTTTGTCTCTCAGAATTTTAAATGTCATGCCACTGCCATCTCACCTCCATGTTGGCCACTGAGTAGTCACTACTTAAGACTTATGCTGTTTCCTTTGTATGTGGTGAATTGCTTTTCTCTTGCTGCTTTCAGAACTTGCTCCATCTCTTCAGTATTTGACAGTCTGATCAGAATATGTCTCAGAGTGGGTTTATTTGGTTTTTTTCTATTTGGAGTTAGCTGGGCATTTATGCTTGGTATAGAAGGTTTGGGAAGTTTTCCCCAACAATTTCTTTGAATAGTCTCCTAGACCTTTCCCCTTCTCTTCCCCTTCTGGGACACAAATTAGGCTTATATTTGGCCATTTTATATTATTTGTCATATCCCTGAAGTCCATTTTGATTTTTTTGATTTTTTCCCCATTCTTTCTTTTGTTCTTTCATTTTCCATTCTTTGGTCTTTGAGGTCACTGATTCATTGTTCATCTTCCTCTAGTCTTATACTCTGAGTGTCTAGAATCTTTTTAATTTGGTTGACAGTTTCTTTTATTTCCATAAGATCATCTAGTTTTTATTTACTCTTGCAGTTTCTTCCTTATGCTCTTCTAGGGTCTTCTTCATGTCCTTTATAAATTGTCCCTTGCTCTCATTGCTTGTGTTTAGTTCTTTGATTAATTGCCCCAAGTACTGTGTCTCCTCTGATCTTTTGATTTGGATGTTTGGGTTTGTGTCACTATATCGTCTGGTTTTTTCATATGCTTTAAAATTTTCTGTTGTTTTTGGTCTCTTGGCATTGGCTTAACTTGATAGGGTTCTTTAAGGATATGTAGGCTAATTCAAAGACTTATCTCTAATTTGTCAGATCTGTAGCTTGGTGGTATACGCTTTCTCTAACCAGCATGTGCGTCTGTGACCCACCTATTCCCCTCAAGCCAGTTCTCCCCAACTTTGTCTTTGTGGTGTGTGGGAATCTGATACTTGGGGGGTCCAGTTGGTGCCCCAAGTTTGCATGTGTAGTTGGTGCTGTCCACCCTGAATGTAGGGCATGTGTCTGAGCTGTTAGGGAGGGAGGGCAGCTTTAATAATCAAACCTCTCAGGTGTTCCTGGGGATTTAAGGCTGTTGCAAGAGTCTAAATCTTCAGTTCAGTCTCGCCACAATTTGTCTCTGCTCCTGACCCACAAGTCCTTGGTAGTGGTGTATCATCCCTGGGACTTCCAAGTGGGTCCCTCTTCCAAGCTGTGACCTCTTAGGGCATCTGCTGAGGGAAGACTGTGCTACATCACAAGTGCGCACAGTCCCTCAAGGGAAGTTCTGGGCCACAGGGCCATGTAGGGTTGTTCCCAGCCTGCTGAAAGGATGGCTGAATGGGGCATGTTAATTTCTCCCTTTTTGCACAGCTCCACCTTCCTAGGTCTGGGACAGTTAGCTGCAGGTGCACAAAACACTATAATCCACACCAGATATTGAGGCATGTGTACACGTGGCTGGAAACACTTCCCATTGCACTGGGTTTTCTGGTGTGGCTCTTTGCTGTGGCAACAGTGCCGTGCAGGAGCTTTCCCAGCCCACTGCAAAGATGGTTTTTTTCCCCTTTTCGCTAACCTCTGCCTTCCTCACTCTGAGATAATTAGCAGCACGTGCATGAAAGACTATCATCCAGGCCGGATATTGAGGCATATACACAGTTTGTGGGGATGCCGTTCCTGCTGCGCTTCACTGTGCAGTTCTTGCTGCCGTATCTGCAGTCACTTTTGGGCTTAAAAAAAAAACAAACTAGTCTGACTCCAAACGCCAGCCCTCAGTTTCCCCACACCACAGCATGGCTGCCAGATATTCAGGCTTACTCACCTGTTTCAGAATGCAGCCTCCCAGTTTCACCAAGTGCACGTTCCCGGTGGACTTAGCAGACCTTATCCAGCTGGTGCATCACTGGAACTGGTGTTCTGGGTCATTTTTACTCTTTTATCTAGTATTTTTAATGGAGGTGTTTTTTTTCCTTGTCTCCTAACTGCCATCGTCTGGAAGTCTATTTTACTTTTTATGCAATTGCATTTTAGCACTTGTAGGAAGTAAGAAGTGGAGTTACATACTGAAAATAAAATATTACTGACATTTATAATTATCATATGTTTACCTTTATCAGAGATCTTTATTTATTTTATTTCAATCCACTGGCTAGTTTCCTTTCCTTTCAGTCTGAAAAACTCACTTTAGCATTCCTTGTAGGGCAAGTCTACTGGTGAAGACCTCCCTTGGCTTTTGTTTATCCAGAAATGTCTTAAGCTCTCCCTCATTTTTGAGAAAAGTCTTGTCAGATAAACAGTTCTTGGTTGGACATTGTTTTCTTTCAGCATTTTAAGTATTGCAACACACTGCTTTCTTGCCTCCATGGTTTCTGATGAGAAACCGGCACTCAATCTAATTGGAACTACCTTGTACATAGTGTGTTGCTTTTCTCTTGTACCTTTCAGCACTCTCTGCTTGTCCTTTGCATTTGATGGTGTGATCAATATATGACCAGGTGTTTGGGTTTGCTAAAGCTTCCAGAATGCAGTATGCCAGAAATGGGTTGGCTTTTAACAATGAGGATTTATTAAATTACAAGTTACAATTCTAAGGCCATGAAAATTTAACAGTTAAGGCATCAACAGGATGATACCTTCTCTGAAGAAAGGCCAGTGGCATTTGGGGTTCCTCTGTCACATGGAAAGGCACATGGCCAGCATCTACTGGTCTTTCACTCCCAGGATCTGGTTTCAATATGGCCTTCTCTCTCCAAAATGTCTCTGGGCTTTTGTCCCCTCATAGAGGACTCCAGTAAGGGGATTAAGACCCACCTTGAATGGGCGGGGTCTCCTCCGTGGAAACAACGTAATCAAAGGATCCCACCCACAGTAGGTCTCTCCCCACAAGATTAGATTAAAAGAACATAGGTTTACCTGAGGTACTAACAGCCTCAAAACAGCACACTTCACCCTCCAGATGACCCCAAAAAGACGTGTTCTTTCTATATGCAAAATGCATTCATTCCAACACAATATCACAAAAGCCTTAAATCATTTCAGCACTGTTCCGGTTTGCTAATGCTGCTAGAATGCAAAATACCAGAAATAGATTGACTTTTATAAAGGGGGGTTATTTGGTCACATGGTTATAGTCTTAAGGCCATAAAGTGTCCAGGGTAAGGCATCAGCAATCGGGTATCTTCACTGGAGGATGGCCAGTGGTATCCGGAAAACCTCTGTTAGCTGGGAAGGCATATGGCTGGCATCTGCTCTGGAGTTCTGGTTTCAAAATGGCTTTCTCCCAGGATGTTCCTCTCTAGGCTGTAGCAGCAAGCTCCTTCTGTCTGAGCTTCTTAAGTAGGACTCCAGTGATCTAATTATGAGCCACCCTGAATGGGTGGGGTCCATATCTCCATGGTAATTATCCAGTCAAACATTTCCCTCACAGTTGGTTGAGTCACATCTCCATGGAAACACTCAGATTCCAACCTAATCAGCATTAATACATCTGGCCCGACAAGATTGCATCAGAGAACATGGTGATTTGGGGGCATAGTATATCCAAACAAGCACAAGTACAATATTAAGTACAAAGTCTTACGAAAATCAGTTACAGTTGTGGTTTCTCCTAAGGCAAAATTCTCCTCTGGCTGTGGACCTATGAAACTTACAACAAGTTATCTGCTTCCAGTATAAAAAGGAGGGACACTCATAGGATAATTGTTCCCATTGCCATAGTGAGAAATTAGGAGGAAAATGGGTCAGTGGACCCAAACAGTTCCAAAAACCTACAGGGCAAAACTCCATTAGATTTCAAAATCTAAGGGTCATCCACAGAAAGATGTTTTATCCTAGGGCTTCGGAGAATGGTAGTTCCAACCTTTCCAAGGGCTTATGCAGTAGCCCTGCTCTCTCCAGATGCTGGGGTGAGGGTTATAACATTTCCAAGCATTGGGGACACCACCTTGTTCTCGGCCCCACCCTCCTCAGGCATCTGGTTGGCACCTGACCTCTCTGCCATCTCAGGAGCACAGGCTTTACCCCTTCACAACAGTGGGATGGTGGCCAGGCTCTGCCCAATCCCCAGGGAATGTGCTCCACCTGCTGCAAACTCCAGGGCAAACTCACTGTCTCCACGTGCATGGGTGTCCACTCTCGTGGCCTGAGGTTTCTTGGCTTCCATGGTTCTGCCATTGAAGTCATTTTTTTCTTTAATCTGTCCCTTTTCTGTCCCTTTTAGTCCAGACTGGCAGTGTTTCTTTTTATACAGATCTCACAGAAAACTTGTTGGTTTTTCATGCAGCATACAGGAATCAAACCATCAGGCAATAGGACTTTCCACAAATCCTTTCTGGATAACTCCATCTCCAAGCCTGGCTGTTCCTGACATGACTGACTGGTACCATGTTTGCTTAAGTCCTCATGTGGTGCACTATTGTCTAGGGTTTCACCTTCTGTAAGCCCAGAATTTTCCAGACCATCAATTTCTGTTTTCTTTGTACCCAAGAGTTCAGTTCTCAGCTTATCTGTTTTCTCACACATTTCACTATAAACTGCAAGGAGAAGCCAGGCTGCATTTTTCACATTTAGTTTGGAAATCTCTTCAGCTAAGTATCCCAGCTTGTTGTTTTCAAATTCTCCCTTCCATCTAACACCAGGACTCAATTTTGCCAAATTCTCTGCCACTTTAAAACAAGGATTGCCTTTCTTCCAGTTTTCAATAACATATTCCTCATTTCTGTCTAAAGCCTCCTCAGAAGTATCTTTAGAGTCCAAATTTCTACCAACAGTCTCTTCAAAGCGATCTAGGCCTTTCCTTTCAAGCATCTCACAATTCTTCCTGAGTCTTCCACCTTACCCATTTATAAAGCTGTTCCAGCATTTTTAGTAATTGTAAATTGCAGCACCCCACTTCTCTGGTACCAAAATCTGTTCTGGTTTGCTAAAGCTGTCAAAGTGCAATATACCAGAAATAGGTTGGCTTTTAACAATGGAGATTAAATTACAACGTACAATTCTAAGGCCATGAAAATGCCCCAGTTAAGGCATCAACAGGATACCTTCTCTGAAGAAAGGCTGATGGCATCTGGGGTTTCTCTGTCACATGGTAAGGTACATGGCCATCATCTGCTCATCCTTTGCTTTCAGGAACTGGTTTCAATATGGTTCTCTTTCTGCAAAATTCCTATGGGCTTTTATCCTCTCATAGAGGACTTCAGCAAGGGGATTAAGACCCATCTTGAACAGGTGGGGTCACATCTCCATGGAAGCAACCTAATCAAAAGGTCCCAACTACAGTCAGTCCGCCCCCACAAGATTGGATTAAAAGAACATAGGCTTTTCTGGGGGTTCAAAACAGATTGAAACCAGCACACAAGATGTATTTTACCTCATGTTTATCCTATTTGGTGTAGTCCATACTTATGGGGTATACATATTCACACCTTTTGTTAAGTTTGGGAAGTTTTCTGTCATTTTTTCTTTGAATAGTCCTTCCAATCTTTCTTTCTTTCTTCTTCTGGAACTCCCATAATGTGTATCTTGTTACATTTGATGGTTTCCCAGAGGTATCTTTGCTTTTCATAATTCCTTTTTCTTTCTCTTCCTCAGCCGTACTCATTTCAGTTACCTTGTATTTGAGGTCACCAGCCTTGATTCTTTTTCTGCCAGCCCCAATGTGTTGTTTAATCTTTCTGGGAATTTTTCGTTTCAGTTATCGTGCTCCTCAATTCCACTAGTTCTGTTTGGCTCCTTTTTTTTTTTTTCTCCCTAGGCTTGCATGTTTTTATTTTCCTCCTTTTTTTAAAATTAAATTTTATTGAGATATATTCATATACCATGCAGTCATACAAAGCATACAATCAGTTGTTCACAGTACCATTATATAGTTGTGTGTTCATCACCAAAATTAATTTTTGAACATTTCCATTACCACACACAAAAGTAATAAGAATAAAAATTAAAGTGAAAAAGAACGATTAAAATAAAAAAGAACACTGGGTGCCCCCCCCCATTTTTCTACTCATCCATCCATACACTGGACAAAGGGGAGTGTGTCCACATGGCTTTCCCAATCACATTGTCACCCCTCATAAACTACATTGTTATACAATCATCTTCAAGATTGAAGAGTTCTGGGTTGTAGTTTGATAGTTTTAGGTATTTGCTGGTAGCTATTCCAATTCATTAGAACATGAAAATGGTTATCTATATTGTGCATAAGAGTGCCCACCAGAGTAACCTCTCGGCTCCTTTTGGAATCTCTCAGCTACTGAAACATTTCATTTCATTTCACCTCTGCCTTTTGGTCAAGAATATGTTCTTCATCCCACGATGCTGGGTTTCGATTCCTCCCTGGGAGTCATATTCCACATTGCCAGGAAAATTTACACACCTGGGTGTCAGATCCCACGTAGTGGGGAGGGCAGTGATTTCACCTGCCAAGTTGGCTTAGCTAGAGAGAGAGGGCCACATCTGAGCAACAAAGAGGCATTCAGGAGGAGACTCTTAGGCACAATTATAAGCAGGCCTAGCCTCTCCTTTGCAGTAACAGTCTTCCCAAGGGCAAGTCCAGTGATAGAGGACTCAGGCCATCAAACTACCAGTTCCCAATCTCTGTGAACACATCACCAGCCATTGAGGTGGGGAAGCCCAACACCCTTGCATTCTCCCCCAGCTCCTCAGGGGGGACTCTGCATATGTTTTTCATTTTTTTTCTAATTAACTTTTAACTATATCAAATTTTTTAAAAAATTTTCATTGAGATTGTTCATACCATACAACTAGCCAGAGATCCAAAGTGTACAATCAGTTGCCCACGGCACCACTATACAGCTGTGCATCCATCAACACAATTTTTTGTTTCAATTTTTAGAACATTTTCACTACTCCAGAAAAGAAACAAAGACAAAAAAAGGAAACTCACATCCTCCCATACCACTAACCATGCCCCCCCTCCATTATTGAGTCATAGTTTTGGTATAGTACATTTGTTACTGTTGATGAAAGAATGTTAAAATACTACTAACTGTAGTGTATAGTTTGCAATAGGTATATATTTTTTCCCTGTATGCCTCTCTATTTTTAACCTCTAGTTATAGTGACATACATTTGTTCTAGTTCATGAGAGAGATTTCTAATATTTGGATAGTTAATCATGGACATGGTCCACCACAAGATTCACTGCTTTATATATTCCCATCTTTTAGCCTCCAACTTTCCTTTTGGTGACATGCGTGACTCTGAGCTTACTGTTTCCACCACCTTCACACACCTTTTGGTACAATTAGTTATTCTCATTACATGCTACCATCACCCCTGTCCATTTCCAAATATTTAAGTTCAGCCTAGTTGAACGTTCTGCTCATAATAAGCAACCGCTCCCCATTCTTTAGCCTCATTCTATATCCTGGTAACTTATATTTCATGTCTAGCCTCATTCTATATCTTGGTAACTTATATTTCATGTCTAACTTATATTTCATGTGTATTATAATTAGTTCATATCAGTGAGACACTGCAATATTTGCCTTTATGTGTCTGTCTTATTTCACTCAATATAGTGCCCTCAAGGTTTCTTCATCAACGCATTTCTTTTAAGATGGTTTTGTTCAAACACTATACATTCCATCCTAAGCAAACAGTTGGTTCCTCGTGTACCCACGTATTCATGTATTGAGCACCATCGCCACTCTCTATATAATGACATTTCTTCCACAAAGATGGAAGAAGAGTCAAAGAAGGCAGAGATGCAAAAAAAAGGCAAGAGAAAGAAAAACAAACAAACAAAAAAAACCTTGATAGCTAGAAGGTGACAAAAGGAAAGATAGCTTTAACCTAAAGTAGAGTAGAGTCAGCCAACATCACCAATGCCTGGAGTCCCATACCCTTCCCCTATTCCCCACCCCATCATATGCATTTAGCTTTGTATATTGCTTTTATTACATTAACAGAAGCATAATACAATGTTTCTGTTAATTCTAGCCTCTAGTTTGCATTGATTGTATTTGATTGATTGTATTTCCCCCCAATCAAACCATTTTTTAAGATGGTTTTGTTCACACACCATACATTCCATCCTAAGTAAACAATCATTGGTTCCTGTATAGTCATGTATTTACGTATTCAGCACCATCACCACTATCTATATAAGGACATCTCCATTCCTTCCACAAAGAACAAGGAAGAGTCAAAGAAGGCAGAGAGACAGGAGAAAAAGAAATAAGAGAGAGAGAAAAAAAACATGACAGCTAGAAAGAAACAAAAGGAAAAACAGCATTAGCCTAAAATAGAATAGTCAGACAACATCACCAATGCAAGGAGTCCCATGCCCTTCCCCTATGTCCCCTCCCCAATATGCATTTAACTTTGGTATACTGCTTTTGTTATACTAAAGGAAGCATAATACAATGTTTATGTTTGCATTCATTGTATTGCATTGACTGTATTAATTGCATTGATTGATTGTATTTTCTCCACCCCACCCTATTTATAACACCTTGCAATGTTGACATTCATTTGTTGTACCTCATGTAAAAACATATTTGTACCTTTTATTACAATTGTTGAGCATCCTAGGTTTCCCTGAGTTACACAGTCCCAGTCTTTATCATTCGTCTTTTGTTCTGGTGTCCCACATGATCCCAGCCTTCCTCTTTCAACCATATTCACAGTCATCTTTGTTCAGTGTACTTTGCTGTGCTACTGTCTCCCAAAATTGTTTTCCAAACCTCTGACTCCTGTCTTTTCCTTTCTGTCTGCATGCTTCCTTTAGTGCTTCCTGTAGAGTAGGTTTCTTGTTCACAAACTCTGCCATTGTCTGTTTGTCAGAGAATATTTTAAGCTTTCCCTCATATCTGAAGGAAAGTTTTCCTGTATGTAGGATTCTTGGTTGGTGGTTTTTCTCTTTCAGTATCTTAAATATATCACCCCACCTCCTTCTTGCCTCCATGGTTTCTATTGAGAAATCCACCGATAGTCTTATCAAGCTTCCTTTGTTTGTGATAGATCATTTCTCTCTTGCTGCTTTCAGGATTCTCTCTTTATCTTCGATGTTTGATAATCTGATTATTAAGTATCTTGGCATACACCTATTCAGATCTATTCTGTTTGAGGTATGCCGTACTTTTTGGATCCATAATTTTATGTCTTTCATAAGAGATGGGAAATTTTCCTTGATTTTTTCCTCTATTATTGCTTTTGCCCCTTTTCCCTTCTCTTCTCCTTCTGGAACACCAATGACACGTAAGTTCTTGCTTTTCATTTTGTCTTTAAGTTCCCAGAGACATTGCTTTCATTTTTCCATTCTTTTCTCTATCTGTTCTTTTGTGTGTAGGCTTTCAGGTGCCTTGTTCTCCAGTTCCTGAGTGTTTTCTTCTGCCTCTTCAGATCTGCTGTTGTATGTTTCCAGTGTGTCTTTCATCTCTTGTGTTGTGCCTTTCATTTCCATAGATTCCACCAGTTGGTTTTTTGAACTTTCAATTTCTACCTTATATACATCTTGTGTTTTCATTATACGGTTCATCTCTTTTGCCATATCTTCCCTAAACTTTTTGAATTCACTATTATTATTGGTTGTTTAATTCCTGCATCACAGTTGAAGTGCAAGTTTGTTCCCCTGACCATGCCATAATCTCATTTTTCTTGGTGTAGGTTGTAGTTTTCTGTTGTTTAGGCATGATTTCCTTGGTTACCCCAATCAGGCCTCCCCAGTCCAGAATGAGCTAAGGTTCCAGAAGGAAGAAATATTCAGTATCCGGTTTCCCTGGGGGTGTATCTTAGAAAATTGATATACTGTCTGGTGCCTCTGGTCACTGTGATTTTCTGTCCAGCAGATGGCGTCTGTTAGCCTTTAACTCTTGACTGGTGTAAGTTCTGAATGAAAGGCAGGTAATAGAGCTGGGCCCCACCCCTTTCCTCTTAGGGAAAAAAGAAGCCCTAAGGGGAGGTCATTAGCATTTCAGTGGTCTCTCTCTGCCTGTGCTATACCCTTGTATGGGTCACAGAACTGGGAAATGAAAATGGCTGAGGCTTTCTCCACTGAGTCGAAAAAGGAACAGAGCTAGTCCGAGGCAAACCTCCAGCGCTCCAAAGTCAGTCATCACCCAAAGCCTCTGTCTACTTGTTGGGGATTTGTACCTTGTAGTGAGCAGTTCATGCTCACTAATTAAAACCCCAGTTGGAGCTCAGCTAAGCTATATTCGCTTGCTGGGAGAGAGCTTCTCTCTGGCACCACGAGGCTTTGTAGCTCAGGTTGTGAGGGAGGGGTCTCCCAATTTGGATCTGCAGTTTTTACTTACAGATTTTATGCTGTGATCTTGGGCATTTCTCCCAATTCAGGTTGGTGTATGATGAGTGGATGGTCACATTTGTCCCCCTGCAGTTATTCCGGATTATTTACTAGTTGTGTCTGGTTGTTTTTTCATTTGTTCCAGGGGGACTACTTAGCTTCTACTCCTCTCTATGCCGCCATCTTAGATCCTCCTCAAAATTGTTTTTTAAAAAACTTACAATAAAAAATTATTTCAAACAAATATTTGGCTCCTTTTTAAAATTTCTGTCTCTTTATTAAGTTTATCACATTGTTCATTTGTTTTGTCCTTGATATCTGTTAGTTCTTTCATCACATTTTCCTTCATCTCCTTCAGCATTTTTAAGAACATTTTTTTAAGAGCTTTGTTCAGTGATACTGCAGTCTGCTCTTTGCTGGTGCTTTCTGGATTTTTATCCTCTTTGTGTTTATGGGCCTTCATTTCCTGTCTCTTTGTCTTGCACTCTTGTTGCACACTATACATGTTAATATTTTAAAATATTTATTCTTGGATTCATTCCCTGAGATGTCTGTTTCTTGATTTTGTAACCAGCTGGTAGTATGTCGTAGATTTTCTGGTTTGTCAGCCATCTTGTCAGGAAAGTCTGTCCAAGGTGAATGCAAAGTTTAGGGTCTTCCCTGTCTTTTCTTGGCCTATGTCTTGTTCCAGGCTTGTGCCTGTTAGTTTTTTTGGAGTTCCCCTGTTTATAGGAGTTTAAATTCCTCCTCTGTTACCCAGAAAATAGACCTTCTTCTTTGGGTTGTTTAAAGCAGGCAATCATTTTCTCCAGGCTCTCTACCTCAATAATTTCTTATACTGCTTTTGCTATAGTCTCAAGTTGCTTTTGCCTTGAAGTCAGATTTTGGGACTGGTGGCATGCTGGGCAGCATTTTGCCAAGTTTGTTTTACCCATCTAGAACAAGGACAGGGACCCACTAAGGGGGTGCAGACCATCTACTATCTGTCCTGGAAAAGGGACCAGAAGGGTACCAGAAGTTTCTTCCAGGGCTCCCCAAATCTGTGCTTTCTTGACCTGTGCAGAAAATGTAGCCCTTCAACTGCCCCCCCCCCAGCTCTGAGGAAGCTTAGCATCTTTAAGTCTTCACAGATACCTTTTTCCGGAGCAGGCTGGATCAATGGCTGCCCTCAGAGCTGGGCCTCCAGCAATCCAAAGTAACTAACCAAAAGCCATGATCAGCAATCATCCATGCCCACCTCTGGTCTTGGGGAAGTGGAATTTTGTATCCCTTTCTGTCACCAGTAAGCTAGCCAAGGGACATACCCCACAATGGCCTGCCATGAGAGTAGGGGATGGTCACGGATAACTGCCACTTGGAGAGAGCAACTTACACTTTACAAAAATTTACCATAATTTACCATCCTTTTCCTCCTGCTCTTCCTTGGATGTTGTACAGTGTTCTGCTGGACTTTGAAGTTTTTAAATAGTTGTTTCAGACAGTTCCTGGCTGTTTAATCATTCTTCTGGTGAAAGGAACGAATCCTGGAGCTTCCTACTCAGCCATGTTCCCACAGGTTTTTGACTTCTGTCTTTAGAAAATTAAACACACTGAATTTACCAGGGTGGTTTAGGTCAAATATCCTTTTAAGGAACTCAGTGGGAAGGCCAAATATATTTGTTGTAACACATTTGTATAGGTGTTGTTCTAGTTTGCTAATGCTGCTGAATGCAAAACACCAGAAATGGATTGGCTTTTATAAAAGCGGTTGATTTGATTACACAGTTACAGTCTTAAGGCCATAAAGTATCCAAGGTAACATATCAGTGATCGGGTACCTTCACCAGAGGATGGCCAATGGTATCCGGAAAACTTCTGTTAGCTGGAAAGGCATGTGGCTGGCATCTTCTCCAAAGTTCTGGTTTCAAAATGGCTTTCTCCCAGGACGTTCCTCTCTAGGCTGCAGTTCCTGAAAAATGTCACTCTTAGTTGCACTTGGGGTATTTGTCCTCTCTCAGCTTCTCCGGAGCAAGAGTCTGCTTTCAACGACCATCTTCAAAATGTCTCTCATCTGCAGCTCTTGTGCTTTCTTCAAAGTGTCCCTCTTGGCTGTAGCAAGCTCACTTCTTCTGTCTGATCTTATATAGTGCAACAATAATTTAATTCAGAACCACCCAATGGGCAGGCCAACACCTCCATGGAAATTATCCAATCAGAGTCATCACCCACAGTTGGGTGGGGCACATCTCCATGGAAACAGTCAAAGAATTACAATCTAATTATCACTGATAGGTCTGCCCACACAAGATTACATCAAAGATAATGGCGTTTGGGGGGACATAATACATTCAGACTGGCACAGGTGTTTTACAAGTATTGAATTAATAGGAATATGTGTGCAATATTCATACATTATGTTTGGGGTGTAGGGTTTGATGAACCACAGAAATGAAACAATATTAGAGAAATAATTAAGGGGTACTTCCCAGGATTATGCTCTGTTTTTTTATTCTCTATGTTTATACTCTTCTTATGGTTAACTTATAATTCATTTTGTTGCCATTGTGGGAGTGAGCTCAAGCATGATTTCCAGGAAGCTTTCCATCATCTTGTTGATCTCCTGATCTTTCCTACCCCAAGCCTAGAAATCTGAGAGCACCAGTTCCTACTCTATACTCCTTTCCCCATCTGTCCTTCCCTCCATTTTTGCATTTTTTACTATTGTAATCATATATTTAGTTTATCTGTCTCTTCCTTTAGACTTTGAGTTCCTTAAGGATGGGGTCCTTATTTTCATCTTTGAATTCTCATTTCCTTGCACAGCACTTGGCCCACAGTGGATATGAAATGGAAAAATGACCTTCTATAAGTTATTTAATAACATGTATTTGAGTTTTTATTATGGACTAGGCAACGTACCTGTGCTATAGCTATCAGAGAGTTGTAAGAACCATCCCGACTTTCAAGCAGCTTTTGATCTAGTGGAGCCAGAACACACATCATTGGGGATAAATATAAACACAAGGTAACACATGCTAACCAACATGAATGCTAGATCAAGTGATTTTTCACCCCTTGTATGGACTTACTAAACTTCTTGAAATTTTATGCAAAATTTTGTACATTAGTATGTGCATTTTCCAGGGAAAATAGCTGTGACTGTCATCTCTTTCTCTAAGGGATTCCAATCTGAAAAAGTTTAAGAACAATAAAGTAGATAATAAGTACTGTAAACATTCTGAGAGTATAGAAGGGGATATTGTGAACTGAACTGGTATCATTGCCTCTTCAGTCACCCAGATAGCTGAGGCTATGTTACAGACAAAGATAGCCAGCCACCCTGAAACCACCTTAAAAATATGTTAGTTATGAAGTCTTCGTAATCACTTTAAATCTTAAAGCAGAGCTAATTACATATCAGAGACTCAGGCTTTGCTAGTGTCTACAAATGCATCATGATATATTTTTTACCAAGGTATTAATATTTCAAATTTGCTTTCTAAATACCCTTACATGACAGTAGTCTTATATCTCATGGTCTAGGAAGCCAGTCAAATGTTTTGTTTTTTAAGAAGCATTACATGTAAGAATTACTTATGATTCATCATTTGATGTCATTTGAGGACTAACTCTGACTAGTTCACTATGAAAAGTAAAATGCAGAGAGGGAAATAAGAGCTGAATTTGAGTTTCTTGTTATTCTTTAATTCAGCAATTACTCTTCAGTCATCCATTTTTAGGCTCCAGTTTTCACATCAGTAAAATGAGGGGAGTAATCACCAAGGTTCCTTTAAATTCTGTTGAATTCATTGTGATACTGTGATCCCAAATTCTAGGTCCCCAAAATATACAAGTGATGATCAAGATTCTGGGAGCTGAAAAAGGGAAAAGTTGGATGCATAATACTACTAATCAAATGTATGAATGGACAATCTGTGATGTTGGTACCACTGCTTTATTTGGGGTCAGCTGCTATAGTGGAACACCTTCTTTATCTCTCACTCTACTTCTGTGCACCCAGGGGATTGTGTAATCATGCTGTTGGCACATGGAATCAACAAGATTTCTGCCTAGTATGATTGGATAACTTATTTTCACTTGGTATTTCCCCACCAACTTCAGAGAAGCAGGTGGAATATGAGATTTATACTATGAATTTCTATTAATATCTGATAACAGTTCTTTAGGGAGCTGACTTAATTTAATTCTCCTCTTAAGAACCTAACTTTAAAAAGCAAGGCTTTCTTCTATATATATATATAATGAATATGTTGAACCATAATAATTCTGCTTTATTTATACTTGTAAAGCAAAGTCTTAATACAGTCGATTTCCATCCTTTGCTAGTCATCAGTGTAATTGCGAATAAATTATCTGGAACATTTTATAGAATCATTATCAGACTTTTTATCCCCTTACTAACCATATTGCCTAATTAATATATGCAGCTTAGCAAAGTTATGAGGTAGTAACAACAATAGCTATCATTTATTGAAAACTTACTGTTTCAAATTTTGTGCTGGGGATTTTGCATGTATAATCTCAAATTGTCAAAACAACACTGAAAGGTAGCTGGTATTATTCCCATTTTATAGAAAAATTAAGAAAGCCACAGAGCTTGTAAGCATAAGGGACCCGGGCTGGGATCCAAAGTCTCTCTTCACTTTTCCACTGTGCCTTGGAAATACACAGTATAATTCAGTTACATTTGATGGAGTCCTGGGATTATATAGAGCTATTTTTTTTAATATATTGAGATTCTATTTGAGATTTTGTTCTTTAAAATGTTTGAAAAAACCTGTATCTACACAATTGCTTTAGGGGAAGCCTAGTATAGATTTTCTTGAAGCGAAGTCTGGTTCATAGTAATGTCCTATTAAAAGGTATACTTATATGATGTAATGTTTTCAATTTTAATTTTTGTAGAATTGGAAGGTAAGGAATTAATCCTTTCTGAAAATTTGAAATAATTGAAATATTCAGATAATTCATTGGAGCCAAGGGAGTTTTTTTGCTTTTGCATTGATTTTGGCAGGCATAGGGAACCCAAAACCCATTGCTGTTACTGGAGGTCTTTATGACCAGTTTTTCAGAGTCATTGTTATTGCTCATATTAGCCAAGAAGCAAGCATGGTGGTATGTGCTGCACTTCACAGTGGCTGGATAAATCCAGCCCAAAGAAATGAGGTACCTGCAGCTAAGGATCCTACTATATGGATCAGGTGTTGAAAAGATTAGTGAACTGCGAATGAGAGAACTGGGTTATCTATATGAGCTCTCTGCCCTACCTCTCATTATAAATCAGAACTTAACTTTTTTTTTTCATTTTTTCATGTTTTTTATTGTGGAATATAACATATATACATAAAAGTGATGACGTTTTGAGTGCAATTTAGTAAGTAGTTAGCAATTTTCAAAGAATGTTATGGATTACAGTTTCACAGTCTCAGTTGTTTCCTTATTGTGAAATATAACATATATGCAAAAAGGTGTATCTTACAAAGTATGATTTAACAAATAGTTATATAGGAAATTTCCAAAAATGTTATGAGTTACAGTACCATAGTTTCAGTTATTTCCTTATTGTGAAATATAACATATGTACAAAAAGGTGAACTTCTGGGAAAAAGATATGAAGAGAAATTTTTCCAAAGAGGAAATACAAATGGCTAAAAAACATGAAAAAAGTTCATCTTCACTAGTTATTAGGGAAATTCAAATCAAAACCACAGTGAGATACCATCTCACACCAATAAGAATGGCTACCATTAAACAAACAGGAAACAATAAATGCTGGAGAGGATGTGGAGATATTGGAACTCTTACTCATTGCTGGTGAGAATGTATAATGGTACAGCTGCTGTGGAAGACAGTTTGGCAGTTCTCAGAAAACTAGATATTGAATTACCCTACAATCTGGCAATTCTACTTCTCGGTATATACTCAAAAGGTTTGAAAGCAGTGACACAAACAGACATTTGTACACTGATGTTCATAGCAGCACTGTTCACAAATGCCAAGAGATGGGAACAATCCAAGTGTCCTTCAACTGACTTTTAGTTTATTTAAAATTCTAATAAATTTGTTTTTCTGACTTCTCATACCTTACTATATGCATGAGAGAGAGAGAGAGAGGACTTCAAAACATAGCTATACAAGTGGCAAAAGTGAGAACTGATTGCCTGTCATCATGGAAGGATACAGAAAAACAACTATTACATCAAAGTACAGTTATTAGTATCTATAGTGTGAATCTTGAGTGATCAGGAAATGTAACCATTTTGTTGATTACTCAAGTGAAGAATCTAAGTCATTTTAAAAATAGTTTTATCAGAAATGGTTAAAAAATAGTTTGGACATTTAAAGAGTTAACCTGAACCTTGGGCTTAGTAAAAGAGTCTTCTTATATGGAATAGTACTTGAGAACGTTGGTTAAGTAAGGTACTAACTGTGTTAGTATTAATAGTACTGTTAATAGTAGTAGGAGCAGTAGCAGCAGCAATAGTATAAGTAGAAATCCATTGAGTCATTAGAAAACTTACTTTTGAGATACAGGATTTCTTTTTGCAAGCAATGATGATTGAAACACTGTTGAATATATTCTAATATGACTGTAGGGCCCAGGCAACTTAAAATACCAATGTTTTTCTGGTGATGAATCTTTTTCTGTAGGTCAGAAATGGAAACATCCCTAAGTCTAAAACCTTACCTGTAACCATGTACTTTCTAGAACTAGGATATGAGACTCTTAAACTCAGGTTTCTGCTATTTAAATAATTATCTTCTATATATACTACAATAAATGAATAACTGCTATATTAAAGTAGGTGAAAATAGATTGCTTATGTGGAAAATAATGGTATCAACTCAGCTGCTAAATGGAGCTATGAACCAGAGTGGAAATACTGT
This sequence comes from Choloepus didactylus, assembly GCF_015220235.1. Taxonomy (NCBI): domain Eukaryota; kingdom Metazoa; phylum Chordata; class Mammalia; order Pilosa; family Megalonychidae; genus Choloepus; species Choloepus didactylus. Next base: position 89,568,986 of record NC_051334.1, on the reverse strand, counting down.
GCACTATTTTAGGTATTTTAGCTGGCTGTAAATCCCTGAATTATTTTTCTGTTTGGAAAAATAGCACCCGTAGAATAATGTCCTTCACTGACTTAACACTATTTTATTTGTCAAGCTGGTTGGTATTAAGACAGGTATTTGTTTCTTTGCACAGAGAAGAGACCATAGCTGAAATACTTTATTTTTATAGATTGCAAGTTTAAAGAGACTGAACAATAATATTCATTAACATTTATAGAACAATTATGATGCATAAGACCCTAAACTAGGAGTTGGGTAATCCCAGTTTCTAGCAGTCTGTGCTTTAGGGATGTTGGCCTCCACTGCAACTCCCTGATTCTGCCTAGATACGCTCTGTTACTCTGTCTAGTATAGTCCTCTTCCTCCCCTCCCTAACACATTGTCCTAACTTACTTCCTTACTTTGAGACTCAGCTTAAACATAACCTCTTTCCAGAAATTTTCCCTTTATCCCTAGTCTAAGATAAATTGTCCTCCTCCATGGATCCAAGTGCGTATTCCCATTTTAGCACTTACATTGTACTAAAACTGTTGGTAATCTTGTCTGTCTTCCCTATTATAGTGTAAGGTTCTTGAAGCCAGGGAACACATCTCCTTATTCATTTTGGAATACATAAAACTGTTTATAATAGGATTCTGGTAAAAGTTCATGTGCCCTTATTTGTGAGTCTAGTGTTTTGATATTTAATATTTCTTAAGTTGGAAAGTTCTAGGCTGTGCACACATGCGTATTTTCTACTTATATGGGACTGAATCATTACTGTGAATTACCAAAATAAGTGTAATGATAGCACTGTAGTTATTAGAACTGTTGGTAATTATTTATTCAATATTCTCATACTGTATTTTACTAATCATTCTTGCATAGTTAAAATATTCTTCCTGAAAGAGGTGGGATAGGGGAATCTATGACACCAGAGGTAAAGATAGAGTATGAAGACTGGGAATGTGTAACTTGGCAAAACTGGAGTGACCAATGACTGTTACTAAATGTACAAATATAAAAATGTTCTCACATGTGGAAGAACAAATGAATGTCAACAATGCAAAGTGTTGAAAAAGGGATGGTATTTGGGAAAAAAAAATACATAATGAAAGCAAACTGGAATCTGTGGTCAACAGTAACACTGTAATATGCTTCCACTGCCATTGTAACAAAAGCAATATACCAAAGTTAAATGTGTATGACGGGGATATAAGAGAGGGATATGGGATTCTTGGTAGTGGTGCTGTTTTCTGTCCTTACTAATACATTGTATTATATGACAATTTATTGTTCTTTTTATTATCTTTTTTATTATTCACCAAAAAAAACACTTTTTTATACTAATCAGTATCTTCAAGTGCTGACTGTGGTGATAAATGTACAACTATATGATGATACCATGAACAACTGATTGTACACTGTGGGTCATTGTATGTTATGTGAATATATCTCTATAAAATTATAGGAAAAATATAAATGGGGTAAAAGTGCTGGAGAAAACATGGAGAGAGGGATGTACCTATTTACTGTTGAGGAGGCAGAATGGTGTAGCCTCTCTGGAGGTTACTGTGGTGGCACCACAAGAAGCTAAATATATGGGGGCCATAAGGTCCTACAACCTTATATGGGTTATGTACTTGTAAGATCTGAGAGCAGAGACATGAATGGACATTTGCACATGGGTGTTTTTGGAGGCAGGATTCATGATTGCAATGGGTGGAGGTGGCCTAAGGGTACACTGACTGAGGATCAGAATGGTGAACTGTGGTGTATGCATACAATGGAATATTGAGCAACTAAGAGAAGGAGTGAAGTTGTGAGACACACAAGGAGGTAAATGGATTCTGTACACAGCATCTTGAGTGAAGTACACCAGAAACAAAGGCAAACACTATAATGCCTCACCAATATGGACTAACTACAATGTGTAAACTCAGAATTGAATCTTAGAGCACAGGCTAACAGGGAAATGATTACTGTAATGGTCCCTAGATTGTAAATGCTTACAGCAGTCAAATCTATTACTGAATTGTAATGGCTGTCTCCAAACTCTGAGATGTTGATCTCTTGGTGTATAACTTGATTGGTCTCTGGAATATTGGGTATCTGGGTGACAACTGAAACTCAGAGCTAGAGCTCGGCAGATATGAATGTCAGTATTAATGCATACAGGAACTGTTAAAAAAAAAAAAAAAGCTGAAAAAGAGCCCAGACTTCAATTAGAGATATGAATGAAGCAGATCTGCTCAAGACTAGGAAAAATGGGGCCAGAGGTTAAAGGTTGAAACTGACTGTGTTAAAACTTCAACTTCCATGTGAGACCAAGGGAAGAAATGTTTATTTGGTGGAGGATCTATTTTCTAAACAATATAACTTCTACAGTCACTTTATTCAAACACCATAATCACATGGAACTTTGAATAGGGAGTGAGATATCACAGGTCTCTATAGGTTAGAGTGAAATAGCAACACATCCCAAAGTAATTTGGGTGGAGAATAAAAATATATAACTGAGGCCCCCCTGAGGAGCTGGAGGAGGATGTGGAGGTATTGAACTTCCTCACCTGTATTGTTGCTGATATTCTCACAAACACTGGGAACTGAAGGCTTGACATGCTGAGCCTTCTGTTTTGGGTCTTGCCCCTATGAAGCTTTTTACCACAAAGGATAGGCTAAACCTGCTTATAATTGTGCCTAAGAGTCTCCCCCCGAGTGCCTCTTTGTTGCTCAGATGTGGCCCTCTCTCTCTAGCTGGGCCACTTGGCAGGCAATCTCACTGTCCTCCCCCCGACATGGGACCTGACTCCCAGGGGTGTAAATCTCCCTGATAATGCAGGGTATGACTCCCTGGGATGAATCTGGACCTGGCATCATGGGATTGAGAACATCTTGACCAAAAGCGGGATGCAAAATGAAATGAAATGAAGCTTTAGTGGCTGAGAGATTTCAAATGGAGTCGAGAGGTCACTCTGGTGGACATTCTTATGTGCTATATATTAACACTTTTTGGGTTTTATTGTATCGGAATAGCTAGAAGTAAATACCTGAAACTACCAAACTCCATTTCAGTAGCCTTGATTCTTGAAGACGACTGTATAACAATGTAGATTATGAGGGATGACACTGTGATTGTGAAAACCTTGTGGATCGCACTCCCTTTATCTAGTGTATGGATGGATGAGTAGATAAATGGGGACAAAAACTAAATGAAAAATACGGTGGGATGGGGAGTTGATTTGGGTGTTCTTTTTCATTTTTATTGTTTATTCTGATTCTGATTCTTTCTGGTATAAGGAAAATGTTCAAAAATAGATTGAGATGAATGCACAACTATCTGATGGTACTGTGAACAGTTGATTGTACACCATGGATGATTGTATGGTATGTGAATGTAGCATAATAAAACTGAATTTAAAATTAAAAACAATTCTTCCTGAGAACTAACATAAACTACTTTAAAATGTATAAGTACTCCAGAGTATGAAGTTTTAGACTTTAGAGTATAAAGTTTTAAAGAGAAAATATTCCTGACATGAAGTTAGAAATAATATGATTATGCAGGACATTAACTTTCTGCATAGGATTCCTTTTGTTAAAAAAAAAATTGCCTTGCTTCTCTTACTAGTGTACTTTTATTTTAAGGTGTGGCAATTTTATACAATGTGTTTGAATAACCACTCCTTCATATAATGGGTGATTGAGAAAATAACAAAATACAGGTTTCAGTTTGAATTGCCATCTATTTTAATATTCAAATTTGAATTCAGACTTCTTTAAATTTTAGAAAGGCAAGAAGGTACATATGCCATATATTGTGTTGTATCCTCCAGTGGGGTTTGGGACTGCACCACATTATCAAACACATTAATATTTCTGCAGTGAAGCATATGAACACTAAATGGAATAAACTGAATATTATAACTTCTTTCCAGTTCACACCATGTTTTGTCATCAAATTTGTTCTAGTCAGATCAGGACTTCATGTCAAATGTTATAAACAAACTTTCAATTTTCAAAAATTTTTGAATTTTGGAATTGTGGGTAAGATATTTTGGGTTTGTATTGTATTCTCATGAGATATATGTTTCACAGACAAGAGCACAAGCATTTCAACTTTACTGTGAAGGGTGGCACTAAATCTGTGGTTTCCAAACCTAGATCTGCATGAAAGTCACCTGGTGAACTTTAAAAATCCCCCAGATTCCTGAGACCCATGCCAGATCTGTCAAATTAAGAATTCCAGAAATTGGGCCCAGTGCTCTGTTAGTAATTGTGATCTTGCTGGTCTGTTAGGTTTCATGATCCAAGGCAAAATGGGAAAATTAAAAGACAATGTAAAAATGGTTTGCAATGTTAAATGTACTCAATTTTTAGAACTATCTTTTATTCTTAAATTCTCCTTCCCATAGTTTTGGTATTGATATATTCTTTCTTTTATGAAATTATGGTTTGAATGCCTTATTTTGCCAACATAAAATGCTGACAATGTTATGTTTTTCCCATTTTTTTTTATTTTACCAGTCTGTAGTAGAGACTTTTTCCTGAATGAAATCTCATTTGGAATGCTAATATATAATAGAGATAAATAGCATTTTATTAATATAAACTTTTTTATAAGTTTAAATGCATAATTGAGTACTCTCTTGACCAGCATTGGTGGTGTTTGCTTCCCATTTCACTTACCACAGCAAAACACTTGTCTATTATTCATTTCCTTAAACTTGTGAGTACTTACCTTCTTTAAGGCATGCACTAGGCTGATGATGCAACAATGATTGGGACTCATTATTATTCTCAGAGTGTTCATAATTAGGACTTATTTTCAGGGTGTTCACAGGCTAGTTGAAAAACATACATGTAAACAAAGAGCTATAATGAAGTACAGAAAAATATAAAACATAAAGTAACATGGGAATACAGAGTAAGTAGCTATTGACATTGTAAACATAACATTAATGTTTCTACAGAGTGTACTTAAAATTGAACAGAATGTATGAAAACAAAGAGTCTAGGGGAGCAGCTATTTAAAAATAAGTGTATATCAAACCCAAGCAAGTTAAACTTATCCAAGTTCTATAACTTGCTACACTTTTCTAATAGTTGTCTCCATAAGAATATTTAATGTGTGTTTTTGTTTTTCATTTTCAATTTTCAAACAACTCTCCTTTTTAAAATTCTAAGATTCTATCATGCAAGAAGGACTGTCACATCTTCATTAATCTAAACTTTTATTGGAAATGAACTAAAAAAATAATGAAATTTTAATTCCTACACCACCTCTGAAAAATATACAAAAAAGAATAAAACAAACACCAGTTACCTACCACCAGACCTAAGAAAATGTTACAACTCATCTTCCTTCTTCCCCCAGTAAAGGTAACCACTATCTAAAAGTTGTTGATTAATCATTTGGGTACATTTCTTATTTTATCACCTACATATGCATTCCTAAGATTTTTTATTTCGCATATTTTCAAATTTTATATATGTTGGTATCATATTGCCACTTTAGTTTTGCACTCAGATGATGTTTGGGATTCATTCATGACGTCATTTTCATTTTAACTTCTATAGAGTTTTTTGTTGTAGAAATATACCACAATTAGTTCATGTCCTAGTGATGGACATTTAGGTTGTTAACATTTTTTTCTGCTCTTTCCAAGAATATTGCTATAATCATTCTTGTGCATATCTCCTGTGAAAATTGAAGACAATTTCTCTGGAGTATATACTTAGGAGTGGGATTGCTGGATTTATAAATATATGTACTTTCAATTTTTTATGCAGACCTTTATATTATCTGAAAATGATGATGATTTGAAGATTTCCAGTGTAATCGTTAAAAATTGTATTCTTGGCTTTCTTTATTGTGCTTGCTAGACTCCAGAATGATGTTTAATAAAAACAGTTAGAGTAGGGTCATTTCCTGCTTCCTGCTTTAAAAGGAATTCTAACTATGTGCTATTAAGGATGATGGTTGCAGTTGATTTTTGATAGGTACCATTTTGCCAGGTTGAGAAATCTTTCTCATAAACCTAGTTTGCTTATGAGCCATCTATCCAAATGTTGAATTGGTGAATCTATCAAATATTGGATTTTGTTTAATGTTTTTTTCTGATTCTATAAAGAATATCATTCATATTTTCTCCTAATGTGGTTAAAATACATGAAGAGATATTTTCACGTTATACCAACATTTCATTCCAAGAATAAATGCATCATGATTATGTAGTACCTTTGATGCGTTGCACAATTACATTTGCTTTTTTTTTTTTTCTTTTTCTTCTGTTGAGAAGTTGTGGGTTTACAGAAAAATCATGCAGAAAATACAGGGTTCCCATATACCCCCCCCAGCTCACATATGCAGTATTCTCTATTATTAACACTTTATATTAGTGTGATACATTTGTTACAATTGGTGAAACAATATTATTATAATTATGCTATTAACTGTAGTCCACAATTTATATTTGAGTTCACTGTATTGTACAGTCATATGGCTTTTTAAAATTTTTATTCTGATAATATATATGCAACCTAAAATTTCTCATTTTAACTGCTTTCAAATATACAATTCAGTGGTGTTAATTATATTCACAGTGTTGCACCTACCATAACCATCCATTACCAAAACTTTTCCATACCCCAAACAGTAACTGTACAAATAAGTATTAACTCCCCATTCCCTACTCCCTCACCAGTCCCTGTATTCTAATCTCTGTATGAATTTGCAAATTCTAATTATTCCATATCAATGAGATCATATAGTATCTGTCCTTTTGTGTCTTACTTATTTTGCTCAACATATCTTCAAGGTTTATCCATGTTGTATCAGAACTTCATTCCTTTCCACGTCTGCATAATGTTCCATTGTATGTATATATCATATTATGTTTATCCATTCATCTGTTGATGAACACTTAGATTGTTTCTATCTTTTGGCAGTTGTGGAGAATGCTATGAGCATTGGTATGCACATATCTGTTCAAATGCCTGCTTTCAATTCTTTTGGATACATACCTAGAAGTGGGATTGCCAGGTGATACGGTGATTCTATATGTAACTTTCTGAGAACCCACCAAACTGTTTTCCACAATAGCTGTGCTATATTACATACCAACCGACAATGAATCAGTGTTCTCAGTTTGATTCCATTCATCAGTATATCTGTCTATATATGTATATGTGCCAGTAACATGCTTTTTTGATCACTGTAGCTGTGCAATATGCTTTAAGCACAGCCTTCTGATTTCCTTCTTGTTTTTCAAGATGTTTTTGGTTATTTGGCACCTCATACCCTTCCAAATAAATTTGATAATTGGGTTTTCCATTTCTGGAAAGTAGGCTTTTGGAATTTTGATTGGGATTATGTTGAATCTGCAAATCATTCTAGGTAGAATTGACATCTTAATAATATTTAGTCTTGCAATCCATGAACACAGACATCCTTCCTTTTATTTAGGTCTTTGAGTTCTTTCATTGATGTTTTGTAGTTTTCTCTACACGTCTTTTGCGTACTTGGCTAAATTTATCCCTAGATATTTGATTCTTTCAGTTGTTAGTGCACATGGAATTTTTTTTCATTTTCTCCTCAGAATACTCATTACTAGTTTATAAAAACATTATTGATTTTTGCCTGTTGAACTTGTACCCCACCACTTTGCTGAAGTTGTTTAATGGCTCTAGTAGCTTTGTTGTCAATTTTGGGGGAATTTCTGTATATAGAATCATGTCATGTGCAAATAGTGAAAATTTCACATCTTCCTTTCAAATTTAGAATAATTTTATTTCTTTTTCTTTAATTGCTCTGGCTAGAACTTCCAGTACAATATTGAATAATATTGATAACAATGGGCATCTTTGTCTTGTTCCAGATGTTAGAGGGAAAGCTTTCAGTTTTTCCCCACTAAGTATGATGTTAGCTGTGGGTGTTTCGTATGTGCCCCTTATCATATTGAAGAATTTCCTTCTATTCCCTTTTTTCTACATGTTTTTATCATGAAAGGATGCTGAATTTTGTCATGTCTTTTCTGTGCAATTGAGATGATGTGATTTTTCCCCTTTCATTTTGTTAAAGTTGTGTATTACATTAATTGATTTTCTTATGTTGAACTACCCTCGCATACTTGTGATAAAACGCACTTGATCATGGTTTATAATTCTTATGTGTTTGTGGATTTGATTTCACAAGTACTTTGTTGAGGATTTTTGCATCTATATTCATTAGAAAAAATGATCTGTAATTTATTTCTTGTATCTTTACCTTAGTTTGGTATTAGGGTGATGCTGGCCTCATATAATGAGTTAGGTAGTGTTCCCTCCTCTTCAAATTTTGGGATGAGTTTGAGCAGGACTGATGCTAATTCTTCTTGGAATGATTGGTATAATTCACCTGTGAAGCCATCTCCTCCTGGGCTTTCCTTGTTTGGACATTCTGATGACCATTTCAATCTCTATAATTGTATTTGCTTTGTTGAGGTCCTGTATTTCTTCTGGAGTCTATGTAGGTTATTCGTGTAATTCTAGAAATTTTTCCTTTTCATCTAGGTTGTCTAATTTCTTGGCATAAAGTTGCTCATGGTATCCTCTAATAATCCTTCTTATTTCTGTTTGGTCAGTAGTAATGTCCTCCCTTTCATTTCTGATTCTATTTATTTGCATCTTTTTTCTTCTCTGTCGGTCTAACTAAGGTTTGGTCAATTTTTTCAATCTTTTCAAAAAACCAACTTTTGCTTTTGTCAATTCTCTCTATTTTTTATTCTCAATTTTAGTTGTGTCTGCTCTAATCTTTGTTATTTATTTCCTTCTGCTTGTTTGGGGGGTTAGTTTCCTGTTCTCTTTCTAGTTCCTCCAGGTGTGCCATTGGGTTTTTGATTTTAGCTCTTTCTTCTGTTTTAATATGTTTAGGTCTATAAATTTACCTCTCAGCACTGCCTTTACTGCATCCCATAAGTTTTGATTGTGTGATCTCATTTTCATTTGTCTCAAGATATCTACTGATATTCCTTGCAATTTCTCCTTTGAACCATTGATTGTTTAAGAGAGTGTTACTTAACTTCCATGTATTTGTGGATTTTCCAGTTCTGTTATTGATTTCTGGTTTATTCCATTATGGTCAGAGAAGATGACTTGATTAATTTCATTCTTTCTAAATTTCTTGAGATTGTTTTGTGAGCCTGCATGCTGTCTGTCATGGAGAATAATCTGTGTGAACTTGAGAAGAATGTATATCCTGGTGTTTGGGAGTGCAGTGTTCTGTAAATGTCTGTTAGGTCTTGTTCATTTATCATACAATTTAAGTTCTCTATCTTCTGTCCAGATGTTCTGTCTATTGAAAGTAGTGGTGTATTGTAGACTCCAACTGTTTTTATAGAGGTGTCTATTCTCTTTTCAGTTTTGCCGGTGTTTGCCTTATGTATTTTGGGGGACCTTGAGTAGTTGCATAAATATTTATGATTATTTTTTCTTGATGGATTACCCCTTTTATTAAGACACCTTTGCATTTAAAATCTATTTTGTCTCATGTTAGTATAGCAACCCCAGCTTTTTTTTTTGATTACTACTTGTATTGAATATGTTTTTCCATCATTTCACTTTCAACCTATTTGTGTCTTTATGTCTAAGGTGAGTCTGTTGTAAATATATAGCAAGATCATGCTTTTTTCATCCATTCTGTCAATCCATGTCCTTTATTTGGGGAGCTTAATCCATTAACATTCAGTGTTATTACTGTAAAGGCAGTACTTCAGCCATTTTGTCCTTTGGTTTTTATATGTCATATGTTTTTATTCTCTTTTCATATATTGCAACTTCCTTTCCTTTAGAATTGATCTTTTGTGACATATCTGACTGATCCTTTCCTCATTTCTGTTTCTGTATACTTTTAAATTACTTTCTCTGTGGTGAACCTGGGGTTTATATTATAAAAGCTACATTTTTTACGTAATTTGAAAAGGGACCAACTTAGCTTTAATAGCATACACGTTCTCTGCTCCCATATCCCTCTATTTCCTCTCTATATATTGTTTTTGTCCCACTTCCACTTTATATTTTGCACATCCATTATCAGGAAACATGCCTTTTTCTTGTTCAATTTTATTCTGATTCTTATAGTAATGAAAGATTACAGTTGTATATTGAGGATACTGTTCTATTGGGTTTTGCATTTACCCTTTTAGTTACCTTTACTGATGAGCTTCATTTCTTCACACTACAAGCTACTCACTCCTGTCTTTTTCTTTCAATCTGCATAACTCCTGTTAAGAATTCTTGCAGTACAGATCTTTTCTGTTTATCTGTGAACATGTAAACTCTCCATCATTTTGGAAGGGTTGTTTTGCCAGATTTTTTTTTTTCTAAATACATAGCTTTCCATATTTCTGGAAGTGATTCATGCCTTCTGTGGTGGTTTGGAGCTGTGTACCCCAGAAAATCATATTCTTAAACTTAATCCATTATTGTGGTATTAACTCCTGTAAATAGGACCTTTTGTTAAGGATGCTCCGGTTAAGGTTTGGCCCAGATGAATTAGAATTGTCTTAATCTTATTACTAAAGCTTTGTAGGAAAGGCCACAGAGAGAAAGCAAGTCACACAGGGGGAGTAGGCAGAAGCTGAAAACAACCTGGAAGCAAAAGAAGCCAGAAGAGTCTGCCGTGTGCATTGCCATCTGATAGAAAAGCCAAAGACCAAGGATTACCAGTGGCCAGCCCCAGAAAGCCACAGTCTTCTGGGAGAAAGCATCATCTTGATAGAGCCTTGGTTTTAATCTTCTTCTAGCCTCAAAACCATAAGTGAATAAATTCCCATTGTTTAAGCCAATGCATTGCATTGTATTTCCTTTGGCAGTCAGGAAAATAAACACTTTCTTAGGAAGAAGGAAAAAGGAACCTTTATAGTTCTGAATAGACTTTTGAAACTGATTTCCTGTTAATTGTTTGTTTCTTTTGCTAATAGATGATGCCATGTTCCCCCCAAGGATTAAACAAGAGTTGAGTATAGTAGTAATTCAGCAGTCAGTCCTCAGTATTTGCAATTTATAGTAATTTTCAGTTTAAGGGTGAATGAAACCATTCTTTGAAGAACACAATAAGGAAAACATTAATTACACAAATTCATCTAAAATAATTGGCTTGTTAATTCAACTTTTAAATGTAGTGACTTTTTCTATAGGGAGTGATTGTTATTTGAGAATTGATTTAGGAAATGAAAAATTCATTCATTTTTCTTTATTCATTTGTATCAGTGATCATGTTACTGATTCTAAACAGCTGCTGATTTTGCCTAACACCCCTCCCCACCAAGGACATTTGGCAATTTCTGCAGACATTTTTGTTGTTAGAGCTGGGGAAGTTAGTGTTGCTACTGGCATCTAGTGAGTAGAAGCCAGAGATGCTGCTAAACTTGCTAGAATGCACAGGACAACAAAAAATTATTTAGCTCAAAATATTAGTGCTGAGGTTGGGCAAAAATATGACTACTGCTGAGTTAGAGAAAACTGTGAGAAAGCCAATACATAAGGGGAGCCATAATTTTCTGTTTCCTAGCTAAAGTTGTTAGATATTACTTATAAATGTAAAATGTTTTATATTAAAATTTTCAGAAATTCATAACCTGTGTAGTTTTTTGCTTAACAATTCTAGGTGTATATATAAATTTTAGATGAAAAATATTCAGCATAGTAAATTCATCCCTCTCATTACCCTTTAATAATGTGTTGAACTGGAACTATGAAGCCATTGAGAGGTGAACAAGGTAGCTTAATTTATGACTTAGCTCTGGTAAGTAATACAATCAAAGCATTCCTGTTTTCTAATAGTATTATAACCAATCTGAAGGTCAGTCCTTTAAACTGTATGGTGTATGTGTATCTTTCAAAAAAATGAACTCTACATCTATTTCATAGATGTCCTGAAGAAATACAGAAGGAAGGTAAAAAAATAAATTTTAACTTTTTGTAAGAGGAACAAAACACATAGAATCTCCCTAACTAGTGATTTAATCACTATAGAAACCAGTTTTTTTAGATAATCCACATTGCTCTGTCATATTAATTTATATATACTTTGAATTTATTTTGTGTCATAAAAATAAAAGATGTATGGTATTACTCATTGGGGTCTTATTGAAAGGAGTGCTTTCTTCCCATTTTTCTTTTTTAATGATTTTTTCTCTTTTTTTTAATTTTAAACTTACCTCAAAATAATTTTAGATTTAAAGAAAAGTTGCAAAAATAGTACAGATTTTTCTCTCATACTCATTACCATGTTCTTTCAAATGTTAACATTTTACAGAAGCATGGTATAATTATCAAGAAAAGAATATCAACATTGGTACAAAATTATTAACTAAGCTAAAGATATAATTTGTATTTCCCCAGTCATTTTTCTGTTCCAGAACCCAATCCAGAATCCCACATTGCTTTTAGTTACCATATCTTAGTCACCCCCAATCTGTGACAGTTTTCAGTCTTTCCTTCTATTTCATGACCTTCACACTGTTCAAGAGTACACTGGTTAGTTTTATTGTAGAACGTCTCAGAGTTCAGGTTTCTCTGGTGTTTTCTCTTGAAGAGATTAACTTATGCATTTTTGGTAAGGATACCATAGAAGTAATGCTGTGGCCTTCTCAGTGCATCATATTAGAAAGTATATGATGTTTATGTATCTTATTACTGTGATCTTAATCTTGCTTGATGTGGTTTGAAGCTGTATGAACCCCAGAAAAACATGTTTTTAAATTTAATCCATTTCTGTGGGTGTGAACCCATTGCAAGTAGGATCTTTTGATGAGATAACTTCAGTTAAGGTTTGGCCCAGCTCAGGTTGGGTTTTAATCCTATTACTGGAGTCCTTTATAAGCAGAATATAATTCAGACAGAGGGGAAGCAAGAGGCTGGACATCACAGAGCTTGGGAGAGAAGGGAGAGACCAGGAGACACAGCCAAGTGCCTTGCCATGTGATAAGCTAAGGACCAAGGATTGCTGGCAGCCAGCCCCAGAACATCACAGTCTTTGGGAAGAAAGGATCGCCTTGATGATCCCTCAGTATTGTGAGTGAATAAATTATCATTGTTTATTCTGACCCATTTTATTTCTTGAGCAGCCTAGGAAACCAAAACAGTCGAGGTAGTGTCTGCAAGATTTTTTCCTATAAAGTTACTATTTTCCCCTTTGTAATTAATAAATATCTTTTTTCTAATTAATTTAAGATTTTGTTTTTCCCAGTGGAAAACAAGTGAAGAGAAAAATTTTCTATTTCTGCAAAAACTTTGTAAATATTTTGTTTAAATAGCATTATAGTACCTGATATATTTTATAATCATTATGACTTGTTTATGAGTTGTCATGTGAGGAAACTTGGGTTTTTGAATATTCCTAGCATATGTTTCAGAACTTCTATTTAAATAGAAGTTTGCTGCAAAAGAACTTAAAAGGATTACAAAGAAGTGTGAAAAAGAAGAAATGGCTGAAAAGGTCAAGATTAAAAAGGTAAACCATTTTTAGTTTTATACTTTTTTCTTTTTATTTGTTACGGTGGCTTGGAGCTATATATAACCCAGAAAAATATGTTCCTAAACTTAATCACCATTTCTGTCAGTGTAAACCCATTGTAAGTAGGAACTTTTGACGAGGTTACTTCAGTTAAAGTGTAGCCCATCCCAATCAGAATGGTCTTAATCCTATTACTGGAATCCTTTATAAGCAGAATGAAATTCAGACACACAGAGAGAAAGCCAGAGTGAGCAGCCAGAAGCTGAACATCAATAGAACCCAGAAGAGAAGGGAGAGACCAGGAGACACCACCATTGTATAACCATGTGACAAGCCAAGGATCACCAGCAGCCAACCCTAGAATCCACAGTCTTCAGGGAGAAAGCATCACCTTGGTGATGCCTTGATTTGGGTTTTTTCCTAACCTCAAAACCATGAGCATATTAATTCCCATTGTTTAACCCGATCCATTTTATGGTGTTTTGATGAGCAGCCAAGGAAACTAAAACACTCATGAAATGAGCGTAGTCATCATTGGAGAGCAGTTAATTGTATACATTGTTTTACATTGGAGATAGATTAGCTACACATTTAGTACTCGAACCCAAATATCTATTTAAATAAATGTATTGTCCTTCATAGTCAATAACAGCCCTTTTTCTTTTATTACTATTTATATATGCAAGTATGGCCCATAAAACAGAATGTAACTGTCCTTTGGTTTGTAGCTAAAACCAATCTTACTGAGAATTATAAAGCCCAAATGTTAGAATAATATTTAGTATTTTGGGGCTGAGTTTTTATTTCTACAGTCTCTGAAGTTTTGTATATAAACACTGCATAGCCTTAATATATATTGTGGTTTGTATGTTGTGTCAGAGGTCCACAAGACAACTCCCAGATTTGGTGATTTGCTAAGAAGATTCACCATACTAAGCATATAATTGTACTCATGGCTATGGTTTCATACAGCGAAAGGATGCAAAGTAAAAGTAGCAAAGGGAAAAGGTGCATGGGATGAAATCTGGAGAAAACTAGGCTCAAGGTTCCAAGAGTCCTCTCCCAGTGGAGACATACAGGAAGTAATTAAATTCTCCAGCAAGTTGTGACATGATGTGCAAAATGTTTTCCAGGGAAGCTCATGGGAATCTCAGAATCAAGGTTTATTTGGGGGTCAGGCAATCTATCCCTAGTATGTGCCAAAATTCCAGACTCCCAGAAGAAAAGCCAGTACTTAGCATAAACTACATTGTGTGAACAGTTTAGGCACAGTGAGCCACTCTTATCAATTCTGATCATGGTGGGAAGTCTCCCAAAATACAGGTTCCTGGATGCCAGCCAAGGGCCGACCTTTCACTTTCAAAGGATAGCCATCTCAGACCTGCTATGTTAACTCTTTTCTACATATGTATATTTATATATCTATTTTTAATACTTTATTACTTTAGGTATTCAGAGATTTTGAAAGAAAATATATCCAATCCCTAAATTGAGTCATTCTGGGTATTTTGTCTGTACTCTTAACTGAGAAAACTTGAAGAGAAGGAAAGGAGATAAAAGTAGGCTGAGCTACGAGAAAAGTCAACTTAAAATTGATATATTAAGATTATTCTTTCATATAAACAGACACCTATTGCATTTAAAAGCAAGTATAAAAAGATTTTTGGTCTAATATTTTTGTATATGGAAGAGCTTTTAAATAAGGTAAAAATTATTTTTGAGGTGTCTTATCTTAGGCAAGCACAATAATACTAAATTGTGCAAATTAAACATTCTATATGCAGTCCTAATTATTCTTTTATGTAAGTAGCTGACTGCCAAGCAGCAATACTTTCTGAGCATATGTCTAGAGTATATGATTCTATTCTTCTTGCTACATATTTCTTCACAATTTTCATTTTCTTCCCACATTCTGCTTTCCTTAAGTATTTTATTCCTCATCCTTGTTTAGCTGTTTATTTTCCTAGTCTCTTCCAAGTCATGGCCTACAACAAACTTAAATTAAAATGTTTAAAAATAATTTTCCATAGAAGTAACAATAAACGGTTTGATTTTAAAATGTGCACATCCATACCTCAATATATATTTCATATGAATCAAAAAGAGAAACTTTTAAAAATAAAACCATATAAGTTCTAAAATGCTAGAAGAGAAATTGAAGGAGGAACTTCTTTAAAATCTTTGAGAGGGATCAGCAAGACACAAAACTGAGAATCCAGAAAGGAAGACTGATAAATTTGCCAGTGTTGCAAATAGATTATGTATTTGTTCCATAAACAAAGTAAAAAAGTAAAAACAAACTACTAGGGAAAACATTTGTAGTGCATAGAACAGCATATATATTTAATATATAAAGAACTCTTAAACCAATAAGAAAAAGGCTAACAGTTTATTAGAAGTCAAGCAAAGCATGTGAAATAGTTCACACAAAAATGGCTTGCTCAGTTTTTAAATGCATGGTGTTAAAATCTTATATAAAATAATATTTTATATTTATCAGATTTAGAAAGATCAAAAATTTAATAATGTCCTTTGTTATCAAGGGCATGGGTAAACAGGCATTTATACTTTATTGGTGAGAATGAAATTTGATATAACGTTGGAAGGTATTTGGCAATATATAATAAAATTTTAAATATATGTATCCTTTGATATAGTAATTCCATTTCTAGGACTTTTTCCTGAAGATATACTTACATATGTGCACAATTGTGCCAAGGCTGGTCTCTGTAGCATTATTTGCCACAGCACAAAAATAGATGAATAAAAATAAGCAGAAACAACCTACATGCCTATCAATAGCAAATTTGTCAAGTTATAGAACTGCCATACAGTACCATACTATGTACCCATTGTAATGAAGGAGATAAGTAGGTATATTGAAATGGAATACTGTTAAATGAGAAAAGCAAGACGCCGAGTTTTTCCTCTGTTCGACAATGCCAGTTTTTCCACACTGTTGCCAACAACGGGTATTAAAGTTTAATATTTGTCAGTGTGATTGATGAAATAAGGTATTTCATTGTTTTGAGTTTCATTTCTTTAAATATGAATGAGCTTGAGGATCTTTTCACAGTTGGACATTTATATTTCTTTGTGAGCTACATGTTTCTAAACTTTTCCTACCATTCTGTTGTATTGTTAATCTTTTCTGACATATTTCTGAGAATCATAAATTTCATGATCATAAAAATTGGTGCTTTAAGTCCCCTATTTAACTCCTGCCCTCCTCATTCAAGGAAGATTATCTTGCCTTCTATTTTGTGAAAATTGAGGCATCAAACATATCTTTTCTCTTCCCTTTAAGAAATGCCCCCCAGTCAACCTCCAACTAAACTGCATCCATACTTATTTCCTTTTTTCCCTATTTCAAAAGTTAACCAGTCCTTCCTTTTTACCTCTCTCTACCTGGGCTCTTGATGTCATCACCTCCTTTGTTTCATGAGTCATTCCTTCTACCTTCTCTCCTCCACCTCCCCATCTTTACTGGCTCCCTCCCTTCAGCTATAAACATGCTTTCTGGTTTCTTGAATTGTAAAAAGCTTGTCTTTTGTCCCTGGGTATCCCTCTAGGTTTCATACAGTATCTCCTACTCTTCTTGCTCACACTCCACTAGAGAGTAGTGCATACTGATTGTTTCCTCCCTCTCCTTAACTTTGTCAGGCCAAACCTTGCAACAGCACTTAACAAAATCACAGTCCTGTTTGCCAAATACAAAGGCTTGTTTTCAGGGTTTTCTGTGTGTGTTGCATTTGACATCATTGATTATGCCCTACTTAAGACTTTCTGCTTGGCTTCTATGACATTGCCTGCTTTGGGGTCTCCCACTATCTCTCTGAAACCATTGCTTCTCAATCTGTATCATAGGTTTCTCTTCTTGTGCATGCCTCATAAACATTTTTGTCCCTCAGTGTTCTGCCTTCATTCTATTTCTCTCTCTCTCCAGTCTCCTGTCTACTTCTGTGTTCAATTACTAACTGTATTCTGATGATTTTCAAATCTATTCTCTCTCATGAGCATCAGACTTGAATATCCAATTATATGGTGGGGATATCTATTGTGGAAATCCCACAATTAGCTTAAGTTCAAAATGAAATTCATCCTGAACCTCCCCCTCCCTAAAATTTATTTGTTTCCAATATTAATTTACTACTGAAGAAATAAGGCAGCAGTAAGAACAAAGATACAAAAGCATGACAGCTTAGCATGTTTTGTGCATGAAGTTCATGTAGTTGTTCACTATTAAAGGGACTAAGACTAGGAAGGAAGGAAGATTATGAAGCACCTTTTATGTCATAGAGTTTTTATTTTATTATGAGGATGATAGAAAACTAGTGGAAAAATTTAACAGAGAAGTTACATGGAGAAGATATTCCTGTTATATAACCATTTTGGCAAGAACGCATTATAGTAAGAGTTGACAAACTATAGCTCATCAGTCAGAACCAGTCCACTGTCTTTTTGTAAATAAAGTTTTATTGGAACATGGGAACACTAAAAGTAGCTCTTAAAGTTGAGTGTGTATGTAAAACCCAATACTAAGGCATTGTTAGTATGTAACTCCACTCTCTTTCCTGTAAGATTCAGAATACAATTGAATAAGAAATAATCATTTTTTCCATATTACAGACTGACAAAATATAAAGGCAATGGGTGACAAAAATAACCTAAGAAGGAGAAATGGATGGGTGTAAGAACAGAGATGATGTATGCTATTGAATTTGAGTTAGTATTTTCTAAGAGTAGTAGGTTATAGACACCTGGGTTAATGCAAATGTATACCAAAACAAAGATGAGAAAATCATTCAGTTCCATCACAAAACATCAACTATATGCAAAAGAAGGCTGCAATAAAGGAAAAGGACAAAATTTATGTAAGATATTTAAGAAAAAAAGAAATAAATGGGTGAAATAAATCATGCCTTATTAGTAATTACAGTGAATGTAAATAGATTCTACTCCCCTATCAAAAGACAGATTGGCAGATCCAAATATATGTTGTTTACAAGACTCACTTTGGATCCAAAGACACAAATAGGTTAAAAATGAAAGGATGGGAGAAAAAATTCCACATGAATGGTAATCAAAAATGAGGTGTGATAGCTATACTAATATTGAACAAAATAGAGTTTAAGTTGAAAACTGTTACCAGAAACAAAAAGGACACTATATATTAATAAAAGGGTCGTGGGAGCCCCTGGCCCCCAAGTGTGTTGAAAACTGCTTGACCTAGGACAGCTGAGGTTTGACCTATTCTCCTTGTAATATCAAATGCTAACTGTAATCTATACCTGAAACTACCTCCTCTCTGAGCCTCCCTGAGATACTGTTATCTCTATAATGCTCCCCTCCTCCCTGTTGATTAGAATCAGCCCCTCACTACCTTGCACAACCCTGCTCCCTGCCTTATGCTCTCATACCCATTGGAATGTTGAGCCCTTATAACCAGCTTAGTCAGCCCCCCAAAGGGCAGGTATTTCCACTTTGTGCTCTGAACATGTTGCCATTCGGGCCAGCTCCTGAATCCATTCAGAGAAGCTCCTGATTTCAGGGCAACATGGCTCAACTTCCCCACCTTGTAGGTAAACCCTGTAATAAAAGCTCATGTCTCAGAACATGTCCAGTGCTTTCTTTAGTCCTTTGGCTACAAAAACACTCTTGGGCTGTGTCAAGGGTCAGTCCACCAAGACTAAATAACATTATCATAAACATTTATTGAGCTAACCACATTGCCCCAATCAATCATCAAGTCAAATAAGAAATTACAAGAATATCAAGAAATGTCTTGAGATAAATAAAAAACAAAAACACAAGATATTAAAGCTTATGGAGGGCATACACTGGACCAAAAGTTGTGGTAAAGTGCTTCAGGATACTGTTCCCCCACCAGAGTTTGAAAAACTAGCAAAAACTGTCAGAGCCAAATTCCTTGAAAGTCCAGAAAACAGGAGAGGTGGGGCAAGATGGCAGAATGGTGAGTGTAAGCTACACCTTTTAGTTACTCCTCCAGGGCAGTTGGTAGAAAGTCAGGAACTGTGTGGACCAGAAACCACAGAGCAGTTTGACTTTGGGCATACTTCATATGACACTCATGAACATGTGGAACAGATGAGATCAGCCAAATCTGTAAGTTCTCATGGCCAGGAGACCAATGCCCCTCCCTGCCAAGCACAGTCCCATGGGAGGAGGGGCCATTGGTGCTGGGAAACAGGAGGGAGAACTGCAGTTGCAGCTCAGATTGAAAACTCAGGCTGCTGATCAAAAACTCCAAACATAGATAGAGAACAGACACCAGAGAATCTGGGAGCAGTCAGCCCCGCAGAGAGCAGATAGGGATAGCAAAAAAAGCCCAAAAATAAAAACAGACATTTCGGACTTCCTGTGAACATAATACAGAATGTCAGGGCTCAAAAAGAATCAGATGCATATGCAAACTGAAAGAGTGAGGATCCTTGTCTGAAGAGCCAGTTTCTCTGCTTTCTTGTTTCTTAATAGCCCTCAACTCCTTGTCTTTTAGCATTTCAGTAGCCCATTAGATCTGCAAGGACTGTAAATAGTCCATACTGGGCCCTTCTTTTTCTTTTTCTTTTACTTTTTTTTTCTTTTTCTAAAACAATTATTCTAAGAATCCCATTACAGAAAGCCTCAAAGACTTGCAATTTGGGCCCAGGCAAGAGCAGAGCTAAGACAGCTCTGAGAGCAAAGCAGCAAGTCTAGTGGTGGAGAACATTTGCTAAACATCATAAATTCCCAAGAAAAGTGGGGCGTGGCCAAGCTCCATTGGCAGCCCTCCTTCTGGGAACTCAGACCCCAGGGGCTGGAATTCAGAAACCAGCTTCAGTCAGCCACACCCCTGACAGGGTTAGGGTCACTGGGAAAACTAAAGACTCCATACCTCCTTATGCTGGTGGAGTAACTGTGGGCTGGCAAGTGCCACCTGCTGGACAGCATAGGAGAAGCATAGACTCTAAAGGCCTCATAGGAGGGTCTCATTCTCAAGGAAACTCCATACCCTCCTCCCAAGACATGGGCCTCTCTGGACTAGGAAAACCTGACTGGGGTTGACCATATCTGAGGGGACCATCACACAAGAAGGCTACATAGAGGCAGGGCAAGGAACAGGAAAACAAGAGATGAAAAAAAAAAAAAAACTGATCAACTAAACAGAATCTAAGTTAAAGGGCTAGAGTTGGCTGAACTGGACACCAAGGGTTATAGAACAAAGCCAACCAATGAGAAAACCCTAGGTGAAAGAGTGGAAAAAAACCTCTGTAATAAACCAGACAGCTTAAGATAATGAGCCATACTAGAAAAGACAAAAATATGGATGAGACAAAGAAACAAATAGTTCAGTCAACACACAGGAATTGAAGAAATTATTACTGAATCAGTGAACTGAAGGAAGAACTAATTGGAGCTAAATCAATTCAAAAAGCAAGTTAATGAAGTGAGGGAAGACATAGCAAAAGAGATGAAGGATATAAGGAGGACACTGGATGACCATAAGGCAGAATTCATTAACTTGAAAAAGCAAATGGCAGACTTATGGGAATGAAGGGCATAATAGAGGATATGAAAAACACAATGGAGGGATACAACATTAGATTTGAACAGGCAGAAGAAAGTATCAGTGAATTTTAAGACCAGACATCAGAATTCACACACGTAAAGGAACAGATGATGAAAAGAATGGAAAAATATGAGCAGTGTCTTAGGGAGCTGAGTGACAACATGAAACAAACATATGTATTATGGATGTCCCAGAGGGAGAAGAGAGGGAGAAAGGTACAGAAAGAATAATAGAAGAAATAATCACTGAAAATTTCCCAACTCTTATGAAAGACAGAAATTGGAGATTCAAGAAGTACAGCACACCCCAAACAGAATAGTCCCCAAAAGACATACTCCAAGCCACTTACTGATAAGATTTTCCAATGTCAAAGACAAAGAATTCTGAAAGCAGCAAGAGAAAAGCAATCCACATACCAGGGATGCTCAGTAAGACTATGTGCAGATTTCTCTGCAGAAACCGTGGAGGCAAGCCGACAGTGGTATGATATATTTAAGATAATGAAGGAGAAGAACTGCAAAACCAAGTATTCTATATCCAGCAAAGCTGTGCTTCAAAAATGAGGGAGAGATTAAAATATTTCCAGACAAACAGACACTGAGAGAGTTTGTGAATAAGAGACTGGCACTACAAGAAATTCTAAAGGGAGTGCTACAGGCTGATAGGAAAAAAAACAGGAGAAAGAGGTTTATAGAAGAGTGTAGAAATGAATATCAGGTAGGCTAAAAAGGGAGAGAAGAAAAAATAAGACGACATAAATCCAAAAGACAACATGAGAGAAGGAAGCACTGCCCTTACAGTAATAACACTAAATGTTAATGGATTAAACTCCCTAATAAAAAGACACAGACTGGCAGATTTAAAAACAGGAACCATCTACATGCTGTCTACAAGAAACTCACCATAGACACAAGGACAAAAAGAGGCTGAAACTGAAAGGTTGGAAAAAGATATTTTGTGCAAACACAAACCAGAAAAAAGGAGGAGTAGCTATATTAATATCAGACAAAGTAGACTTCAAAAGCAAAACAATTAAAAGAGATAAAGGAGGACAGTATATATTAATAAAGGGTCAATTCTTCAAGGAAACATAATAATCATAAATATTTATGCACCAAGCCAGTGTGTCCCAAAAATCATGAGGCACACACTGAGAACACTGAAGGGAGAAGTAGATAACTCCACAGTAATAGTTGGAGATTTCAATACATTGCTGTCATCAATGGATATATCTAGACAGAGGATCAACAAGGAAACAGAGGTGTTGAATTGTATGATAAATGAACTAGACGTGACAGATATTTATAGAATACTACACCCCACAACAGCAGAATACACATTTTTCTCAAGTGCTCATGGAACATTCTCTAGGATAGACCACATGCTGGGTCACAATCAAGTCTCAACAAATTTAAAAATATTGATATTATGCAAAACATTATCTCAGATCATAATGGAATGAAGTTGGAAATAAATAACAGGCAGAAGATTGTAAAATTTACAAATGTATGGAGATTAAACACACACTGTTAGAAAAGCAGTAGGTAAGTGAAGAAATTACAAGATAAATTAGTAAATACATTGAGGCAAATGACAAAACAACATATCAAAATGTGTGGGATGCAGCACAAGCAGTGCTGAGAGGGAAATTTATTCCCCTAATTGCCTATATTAGAAGAGAGAAAAAATTGGGGAATTAACTGTCCATCTGGAGGAACTAGAGAAAGAACAACAAATAAACCCAAAGGCAAACATAAAGAAAGATATAACAAAGATTAGAGCAGAAATAAATGCAATTGAGAACAAGAAAACAATAGAATCAACAAAACCAGAAGCTGGTTCTTCAAGAAAATCAAAAGTGATAGACCCCTAGCTAAGCTAACAAAAAAAAAAAGAAAGAAAAGAGAGCTGTTCTAGTTTGCTAATGCTGCCAGAATGCAAAAAAAAAAAGAAAAAAAAAACAGATGGATTGGCTTTTATACAAGGGGGTTTATTTGGCTACACAGTTACAGTCTTAAGACCATAAAGTGTCCAAGGTAGCACAGCAATCAGATACCTTCACTGGAGTATGGCCAATGATGTCCAGAAAACCTCTGTTAGCTGGGAAGGCACATGGCTGGCATCTGCTCCAAAGTTCTGGTTTCAAAATGGCTTTCTCCCAGGATGTTCCTCTCTAGGCTGCAGTTCCTCAAAAATGACACTCTTAGTTTCACTTGGGGTATTTGTCCCCTCTGAGCTTCTCCAGAGCAAGAGTCTGCTTCCAACAGCTGTCTTCAAAATGTCTCTCATCTGCAGCTCCTGTGCTTTCTTCAAAGTGTCCCTCTTGGCTGTAGCATCTTGCTCCTTCTGTCTGATTTTATATAGTGCTCCAGTAATTTAACTCAGACCCACCCTGAATGGGTGGGCCAACACCTCCATGGAAATTAGCCAATCAGAGTCATCACCCACATTTAGGTGGGGCACATCTCCATGGAAACACTCAAAGAATAACAATCTAATTAACACTGATAGGTTTGCCCACACAAGATTACATCAAAGATAATGGCATTTGGGGGACATAATACATTCAAACTGGCACAAGAGCAGATGCAATAAATGCAATCAGAAACAAGAAATGAAACATAACTACTGACACTGCAGAAATAATGGAGATAATGAGAGAATACTATGACCAACTATATGCTAATAACCTGGACAAATTACAGGAAATGGACAACTTCCTAGAAAAGCATAAACAACCAGCATTGACCCAAGAAGAAAGAGGTCCTCAACAAACCAGTCACAAGCAAAGAGACTGAGTCAGTCATCAGAAAGCTCCCAAAAAAGAAAAGCCCAGGGCCAGATGGCTTCATATGTGAATTCTACCAAGCATTCAAGAATTAATGCCAATCCTGCTCAAATTCTTCAAAAAACTTGAAGAGGAGGAAAAGCTACCCCACTCATTCTTTGAAGCCAACATCACCCTAATACCAAAATCAGACAAAGATACTACAAAGAAAGAAAATTATAGGACAATCTCTTTAATAAATGAAGTTGCAGAGATCCTCAGCAAAATACTCACAGATAGAATCCATCAGCATATTGGAAGAATTATACACCAAAAGCAAGTGGGGTTTGTTTGAGGTATGCAGGGCTGGTTCAACACAGGAAGATCAACTGATGTAATACACCAGATCAATCAAAGCAAAAGAAACACATGATCATGTTGAGATTTGCAAAGGGGACATTTGATGGAGTTCAACATCTGTTCTTGATGAAAACACTTCAAAGGATAGGAATAGAAGGGAACTTTCTCAATGTGATAAAGACAATATATGAAAAACTCACAGCTGACATTGTACTCAATGGGGAGAGATTGAAAACTTTCCTGCTAAGATCAGGAACAAGACAGAAATGCCCCGTCACCATTGTTATTCGTCATTGTGCTGGAAGTTCTAACTAGAGCAATTAGGCAAGAACAATAAATAAAAGACATCCAAATTGGAGAGGAAGAAGTAAAACTTTCACAGTTTGCAGATGACATGATTCTATATGTAGAAAATCCAGAAAAATCTACAGCAGAACTATTAGAGTTAATCAAGGAATACATCAATGTGCAGGCTACAAGTTCAACATGCAAAAATCTGTATTGTTCTTATACATGAGTAATGTACAACAAGAGGAAGAAATAAAAATTCCATTTACAATAGCAAACCAAAGAATCAAGTATTTAAGAGTAAATTTAATGAAGGCCACAAAAGACCTATGCAAAAAAAAAAAAAAAAAAAACTATAAGAAACTGCTAAAAGAAATCAAACAGGACCTAAAAAAATGGAAGAACATACCATGTTCATGGATTGGAAGACTAAATATAATTAAGATGTCAACTCTACTTAAACTGATTTATAGATTCAATGCAATACCAATTGAAATCCCAACAACTTATTTGTAGAAATTAAAAAAAAATAATAATAACCAAATTTATTTGGAAGGGCAAGGTGCCCTGAATAGCCAAAGATATCTTGAAAAAGAGGAACGAAGTGGGAGGCCTCTCACTACCTGACTTTAAAACGTATTACACAGCTACAGTTCTCAAAACATCATGGTACTGGCATAAGGACGGAGATACCAACCAATGGAATTCAATTGAGTGTTCAGAAATAGACTCTGGCATCTATGGGCAATTGATCTTTTATAAGGCAGGCAAGCCAAAGCAACTGGGACAGAGCAGCCTCTTCAACAAATGGTGTTTGGAGAACTGGATATCCATTTCCAAAGAATGAAAGAGGACTCCTACCTCACATCTTACACAAAACTTAACTGCAATTGGATCAAATATGTAAACATAAGCACTAAGACCATAAGACTCTTAGAAGAAAATGTAGGGCAATATCTTAAAGATCTTCTGATAAGAGGTGGTTTCCTACACCTTACACCCAAAGCACAACACTTTATTTTTCTTCTTATTATTTTTTTATTATTCACCAAAATAAAAACCTTTTTCATAATAATTGGTATGTTTAAGTGCTGACTGTGGTGATAAATGTACAACTATATGTTGATACTGTGAACAACTGATAGTACACTGTGGATAACTTTATGTTATGTGACTATATAAAATTGTAGGAAAAAAATATAAATGGTGAAACTGCTGGAGAAAACATGGAGAGAGGGCTACCCTATTTACTGTTGATGAGGCAGAATGGTGTAGCCTTTCTGGAGGTCACTGTGGTGGTTCCACAAGAAGCTAAGTATGTGGGGGCTATAATGTCCTGCAACCTCATTATGGGGTATGCCATTGGAAGATCTGAGAGCAGAGACATGAATGGACATTTGCACATGGGTGTTTTTGGAGGCAGTAATCATGCTTTTCAGTGGGTGGAGGTGGCCTAAGGATATGCCAGCTGAGGAACAGAATGGTGAACTGTGGTGTATGCATACAATGGAATACTGAGCAACTATGAGAAGCAGTGAAGTGAGATACACAAGGAGGTGAATGGATCCTGTAGACAGCATTTTCACTGAAGTACGTCTGAAACAAAGGCAAACCCTATAATGACTCACCAATATGGACTAAATACAATGTGTAAAGTCAGAATTGAATCTTAGATGACAGTCTAACAGGGAAATCATTATTGTAATGGTCCTTAGCTTGTAAGCTCTTACAGCAGTCAAATTTATTACTGAATTTTAATGGCTGTCTCCAAACTCTGAGATGTTGATCCCTTGGTGTATAAACTGATTGGTCTCTGGAACATTGGGTAATTGTGTGACACCTGAAACTCAGAGCTAGGGCTTGGCAGGTATAAATGTCAGTATTTATGCATGCAGCAATTGTTAAAAAAATAAAAAGCTGAAAAAGAGCCGTGATATATATCTATCATGCAAATAGTAACCAAAAGAGATCTGTGATCACTGTACTAATGTCAGGTGAAGTAGGCTTTGTCAAAAAATTTTACCTGAGACAAAAGAAAGACATTATATACTGAAAGGGGTCAACTCTGTAGAAAGACATAAAAATATAAAGGTATATGCACCTAATGTCAGAGCCCAAAAGTATATGAAGGGAATATTGACTGATTTGAAGGGAGAAATGGTTCTACTTTAGTAAAGGAGACATCAATACACAGTTTTGAAAAATGAGTAGAACATCTAGACAGAAGATCAGTAAGGAAATGGAAGACTTGAACAATACTCTGAACCAACTAGACCAAACAGACATGCATAGAACACTTCATCCAACAGCAGCAAAATGTATTCTTCTCTTCTCTTCAGTCATTCTCCAGGATAGACCATATGTTAGGTCACAAAACAACTCTCATTGTACTAAAAATATTTAAATCATACAGTGCATCTTCCCCAACCATAAAAGAATGTAAATGGAAATCAATAAAAGAGAGAACTGGAAAGTTCACAAATATATGGAAATTAAACAATGGACTACTAAACACTCAATGAGTCAAAGAATCAAAGAATTAATCACAAGGGAAATTAGAATATATCTTGGCAAATGAGAATGAAAACACAACATACCAAAACTTATGGGATGCAACAAAAACAGTGTTCAGATAGAAATTTGTACCTCTAAATTCTTCATTAAAAGTGAAGAAAGACCTCAAATCAGAGTCCTACCCTCACAATGGAAGAATCTATAAAAAGAACAAAGAAAACCAAAAACAAGCAGAAGGTAGGAAACTAAAAGCAGAGATAAATGATATGGAGAATAAAAAACAATACAGAGAATAAGCATAACAAAAAGTTGTTTCATTGATAAGAACAGCTGGATTCACAGGTGACTTTTACCAAATATTCCAGGAAGAACTAACACCATCCCTGCTCAAGCTCATCAAAATATTGGAAGAGAAGCAAGTACTCGCTGACTCATACTATGAGGCCAACATCACCATAATACTGAATCCAGATACATACGTCACAAAATAAAATTACAAATCAATATCTCTTATGAACATAGATGCAAAAACCCCCAATGAATTACTAAACCAAATCCAATTTCATATTAAAAAAAATATACAACATGATCAAGTGGAATTGATCCTACATATGCAAAGGTAGTTCAACCTAAAAAAATTAATTAATGTAATGTGCAACATTAACAGAACAGAGGGAAAAAAAAACGTGATCATCTCAGTTGACACAGAAAAGGCATTTGACAAAATCCAATATGCCTTCTTGATAAAAGCACTTAGAAAACTAGGAATAGAATGAAACCTCCTCAAACTGATGAAGGGCGTATATATGAAAACCCCACAGCTAACAACATACTGAATGATGAAAGACTGAAAGCTTTCCCTCTAAGTTCAGGAACGAGACAAGGATGCCCATTGTCAACACTGTTAATTCAAAACTGTTAATTGTGCAAGAAAAATAAATAAAAGTCATCCAAATTAAAATGGAAAAACTCAAACTTTCCCTATAAGCAGATAACACAATACTATGTTAGAAAATCCTGAAAAGTCTACAGTTATGGCAACTACTAGAATCAAACATCTAAAAATAAATTGAAGCAAGGATTTAATGGAATTGTGCTCAGAAAATTAAAAAAAAATTGCCAAAAGAATTAAAAAAACATCTAAATAAATGGAAGGAGACTGGGTTCATGGTTTGGAATGTTGAGTATTTTTAAGATGGTAATTCTACGCAAAGTGTATTAGAGATTCAATCCAATCCCAATAAAATTTCCAACAACATTCCAGGAGGAAAGGAAAAGCCTATCATCAAATTTATGTGGAATGATAAAGGTCTCTAAATAGCCAAAAGCATCTTGAAAAAGAGCAAAGGTGGAGGAATCACAATTCCTACCTTTAAAACTCATTAAAATGCTGTAATAATCAAAATAGCATGGTACTGGCACAAGGACAGACATATGGTGAACGGATTCAAACAGAGTTCAGAAGTAAACCCTTGTTTCTCCGACCAAAGGATTTTTGGCAAGGGTATCGAGTCCACTGAATTGAGAAAGAATAAGTTTTTCAACAAGTGGGGCTGGGAAAACTAGATATCAATAAGAGAAAGAATGAAAGTGGATTTCTACTTCATAGCATATTCAAAAATTGACTCAATATTGGTTAGAAACCTAAATATTTTAGCCAAAACTTAAAACTCGTAGAAGAAAAGTTACAGAAGAATCTTCAGGATATTGTGTTAGGTAATAATTTCTTAGACTTTATACCCCAAGCATCAACAATGAAAAAAAAATAGATAAATATGATGTCGTCAAAATTAAAAACTTTTGTGTTTCAAAGGACTTCATCATGAAAGTAAAAAGAAAAACATGGAACCCACATATCTGATAAGGGTTTTATATACAGAATATTTAAAGAAATCCAACAACTTTACAACAAGACAACCCAAATTTTAAAATGTTCAAAATATTTGAATAAACATTTCTTCAAAGAAAATGTAGAAATGTCTAAAAAGCTCATGATAAGATACTCCACATCACTAGCCAATGAGAAAATGGAATTCAAAACCACAGTGATGTACCATTTGAACCCACTAGAATGGCTACTATTAAATAATTGAAGGTAAGTTTTGGAGAGGATATGGAGAAATAGGAACACTTGTTCATTGTTAATGGGTATGAAAATGGTGAAACTGCTGTGAAAGGCTGTTTGCTAGATCTTCAGAAAGTTAAGTATAGAATTATATGACCAATCAATCCCACTTCTAGTTAAAAATGCAAAAGAATTGAAAGCAGGGACTCAGATATTTCTACAGCAATGATCACAGCAGCATTAGTCACAGTTGCCAAGATGGAAGCAACCCAAGTGTCAACAAATGAATGAATAAACAAAACTTGGTGTCTATATATTCAGTGGAATATTATTCAGATTTGTAAAGGAATGAGTCTCCATACTACAACATGGATGAACCTTGAAGACATAGTGTTGCATGAAATAAGTCAGAAACAAAAGACAAGTATTTCATGACCTCACTGATATGAAATAATCAAAATAAGGAAATTCATAGAATCAGAAACTAGGATACAAGCTACCAGATGCTGGGGTGGGGGTAGTAAATTGAGAGTTGATTCTTAATTTGGTGTAGATTTTCTGTTTGAGCAGATGGAACAGTTTTGGTAATGGATGGTGGTTGAAGTGGGCCCCCTCCCCTTAATCTGTAACAGAAGGGTCCCCTCCCCCTCAACCGGCAATGACAGCAACGTAAAAAATGTTCTGTAAACATTAAGCCCTGAGAAGAAGGGAGTGAAACTGTACCATTTTAGGGAGTGAGACTTGTGGTTGTATGCATTAGCCAAGCGTAACCATTTCAACAATCAACCATTGCGCCGACCTTGAGAAAATTTCTCAACCTTGCTAAAGATCCTAAGCAATCAATAACTAACCGCCAACTCTGCTTCTGTCAAAATAGCTTGCTTGCATTTTCAGGATGTGGTTTCTGCCTATGTAAGTCTCAAGCACACTCAGATCGGGGCTGCTTACTGAACTCCCTGCGTGGAGTGACAGTAAGCAGTCGCCGGCCGGCTAATAAAGGCTCTTTAAATTCTGTTTGGCTGTCTTGTACTTTAACTCACAGACACCGTAACATTTGGAGGCCCCAGCGAGATATCCTCAGCATTTGCCGAGGCTCATTGGTCAAGATAAGGTCTCACTACCCGCCCTCCCCCAGGGGACGCACGCTGAGAGACATTCCTCAGCCCCGGCGGAGAAGCAAGTGGTCAAGCCTTGAAATTCAAAAATCCGCCTCTGGAGCCATCTGGATGTGGGCCCACAATGGTAAGAGATCTCTAGTCTGGTCTGGTGGGGTACCCCTTTAGGGTCTTTACGTGGGCTGGATGCAGCCATAACTCTGAGACCCAGCCATGGACCACAACGGTGGCCAGTGGCCTCAGGTTCAGGTTCTGGTTCAGGTTTGGAATTGGTCTCTTAGTGCAGACCTAGTCTCTGTTTTGTGTTTTTTTGTTAGTGTCTTTGTTCTGTTCTGTTTCTGTTTTGTCAACTGTCAGTCCTGCAATGGGTCAGTCTCCATCTGCTTCCGCTTGCTCCCCATTGCAGTGTTTCTTAAAAATTTTTCAGGACTTCTGCTGACAAGCTGCAGGGTCGGGTGCCATGGTCAACCCAGGAACTCTTCGGACCCTTTGCAAGCTTGAATGGCCAACTTTTCCAGATTCTAATTGCCCCCCCCCAGGGTACCCTAAATTTGCTGATTGCTTTTCAGGATCAAAAAGTTATTTATGAAAGACCAGGACATCCGGATCAGATTCCCTATATTGAAACCTGGATCGACGTCCTTACTGACCATCCCAAATGGCTTAAAACTTGCTCACCACCTAAACCATCCAAAGAGCGAAGTGTGCCTGTTTTAAAGGGGCCACCCAAAAGGCCCCCGGTCCTCAACACCTCACAGGACAGTCCCCCCTTATCACGGCCCCCACCTTAATCCGTACAGCCCTCTCCCCCCAGCCCAGAGCCCTCTGCCCCCAGCCCAGGGCCCTCCGCCCTTAGCCCAGTACCCTCTCCTCCCAGTCCAGGACTCTGTTCCTAGCCCAGGGCCCATTGCTTCCAGTTCAGGGCCCCCTACCCTAAGTTCAGGAGGACCCCTTATTCCTACTCCGGATTCCACGATGCCCCCAGCAACTCTCTCCAGCCCCCACCCACACCCACTCCAGAAGTTTGTATGAGCCGGATGGTCAGGTTCTTGTCCCCGCTCAACTACCCTTGAGACAAGTCATTCAGGGCCCACCTGAAGACCCAAATTCCTTTATGGTCTATGTTCCTTTTTCCACCAGCGATCTGTACAATTAGAAAAATCAAAACCCCTCTTTCTCTCAAAACCCAGAGGATTAATCTCTTTGTTGGAGTCCGTTTTCTTTACCCATCAGCCCACATGGGATGACTGCCAACAACTTCTGCAAACCCTTTTCATGTCAGAGGAGAGAGAGAATCTGTACCCAGGGATGAAAATTAGTCATGGGGCCAGACGGTCTGCCAACCACGGAAGTAGACCACCTTGAGGCTGTTTTTCCTTTCACCCAACCCCGGTGGGACCCTAACATGAATCAAGGTAAGGAGGCTCTCAAGTGGTACCACCAGACTCTAATGGGGGCTCTCCAAGCAGCGGCGCAGAGGCCTACAAATACGTCCAAAGTAACTGAGGTGACTCGGGGCCACTGAGTCCCCCGCCGCTTTTCTAGATCGCCTCCAGGAGGCTTACCGATTATACACCCCTATAGATCTGGAGGCGCCAGAAAACAGATGAGCAATTAATATTGCCTTCATTGCCCAGTCAGCCCCAGATATAAGAAAAAAGTTACAAAAGTTAGAAGGCATTAAGGGAAAAGTGCTAAGCGAGTTGGTGAAGGTTGCTCAATGAATCTTCAATAATGGGGATAGTTCCGAGGACTTAAAAAAAAAGGCACAGCTTTGCATTTCACAAGCCTCTTATCTTCGGTACAGTATAACTGAACGAAAGAGAACATTGTCTGATAAACACATTCAAGCCATCCTCCAAATTCCAGCACCCCAGACAAAGCAGCAAGTCCAGGAGTTTTTCAGAATGGTCGGGTATTGCCAGCTATGGATTCTGGGGGTTGCCGAAATAGCCCATCCTCTTTATGCCAGTACCGGGGGGAAGGACGCAGAGCTAACTTGAACTGATAAGGAGGAAGAAGCCTTCCAGACTCTTAAAAAGGCACTTACTCAAGCCCCAGCCTTAGCACTCCCAGATCTCAGAAAACCATTCCAGCTCCATGTAGCTGAGGCACAAGGGACAGCAAAGAAAGTGTTAACACAGTGCTTAGAGCCATGGAAACAGGTTGTGGCATATCTTTCAAAGTGCTTCAATCCAGTTGCGGCAGGTTGGCCTAACTGCCTCCGAGCCATTGTGGCGACCACCCTGCTAGTTAAAGAACCCTCTAAACTCACCTTTGGGCAAGAACTGCATCATCGCCCCCTACATGGTCAAAACTCCCCTTAAAAACCCCCCAGACAGGTGCCTCTCTAATGCAAAAATTACTCAATACCAAGTCCTTCTGCTTGATCCAGCCAGAATAGTTTCTTCAAACCTCAGCTTTAAACCTAGCTACTTTGCTGCCAAAGAATAATCCCAGCCAACCCATTCATGACTGTGTTGAAACCTTAGCAGCAACCACCAACCTGCATGAAGACCTAACTAATCTGCCACTTTAAAACCCAGATTTTTTTTTTTTTTTTTTTGAAACTCTCTATACTGACGGGAGCAGTTTCATTCAAGATGGGACTTGGGTCACTGAAGCGGCAGTAGTAACAGCCTCTAAGGTACGTCTGCACAAAAAGCTGAGCTAATAGCCCTCACCCAAGCTCTCTGAGGGGCCAAGGATAAATGCCTCAGAAATACCAGAGCTTTTAACAGCCCTTTGGCTTCCCAGAGCAGTACATCCGAAGCCAAGGGAAATGCATTTGCTGAAAGAAGCAGCCCTAAAACCAGTCTTGTCCCTCCTACCACCCTGGGTACTAAAAGCTGCTCCAACTTACTCAGACCCTGATGTCTATCTAGGTCAAGAACTCCAAGCTAAAAATAATCCAAAGGGGTGAAAAGTCCTCCCCAACTCTAGAATCTTCCTACCAGAGGCACTGAAAAGAGACTTAATTTTACAAATGCATCAAAGTACACACCTGGGAGGGACAAAACTAGCCGAATTGCTAGGAACTAACTTTTACATACCTAAACTTTTTCAGGTAGCAAAAGAGGTAAGCAGAAAATGTCACATCTGTGCTCAAGTCAACCCAAGTCATGTAAGTACCCCTGCTACCCCTGGTCACCACCTAAGGGGTCAGCTCCCAGGAAAGCAATGGGAAATAGACTTTATGAAACTGTCTCCAGGACCAGGGGGATACAAGTACTTACCTGTGCTGGTGAACACCTTCTAAGGATGGGTTAAGGCCTACCCAACTCGGTCAGAGTCAGCTCAGGTAGTAGCTAAGAAATTATTGGCTAAAATTGTCCTTTGGTTTGGCCTACTGGTAGCAATGGGGTCTGACAGTGGTCCGGCTTTTATAGCCCAAGTTTCCCAAAACTTGGTAAAGGCTTTGAGAATCAAATGGAAATTACACTGCATATACAGACCACAAAGCTCAGGGCAGGTAGAAAGGATGAATCAGACGCTTAAGGAAACCCTCACAAAACTTAAATTGGAGACTGGTGGAAACTGGGTGAGCCTCCTTCAGTTTGTTTTACTTAAAGCTAGGTGTACCCCTTATGTAAAAGGTATTACTCCATATGAAGCCATGTTCAGCAGGCCACCCCTGCTGCTCCCCAAGTTAGGGGAGGAGCAGCTCGCCTCCCTGTCTAACTCTAAACTTCTCAAGTCCCTACAGGCTTTACACTACAGCTCCAAAAACATCCATCACGCCATCCACCCCCACTGCCTGAATCCTGACACTGTGAAAGAAGAAACCCCTACTGCTGAACCTAGTGATTTAGTGTGGATCAGGAAAAGGAATCCCTCCTCCCTCAAGGCAAGCTAGGCTGGACCTTATCAAGTAATCCTAAGCACACCAACTGCCGTGAAGGTCGCAGGTAAAAGATTTTAAATACATCACTCGCAAGTTAAAAGGCAGACTCCGACCAGAACACAGGATGGTCTGTCCAGAAGACCTCAAATCCCCTAAAGCTTCGGCTACGACAACATACACCATAATACTAACTCTGGTATCAATTTAGCCACCAAAAACCCCCATCAAGCCACTATTTATATGTGGCAGTTAACTCGCACCATTAATGGAACAGTGGTCAGCCAGGTCAACACCCCTGGCATCCCTAAATTTGTCTTTAGCCTATGTAATCTCTTTAAAAAAACCTGCATGTTGCCAAAAGGGAGGGAGGGGGAACCATCAGAGGTGACAGGCTATGGCTGTGGTGAGTTACCCCTAGAAGAGGGGCTGCTGCATAGCCAATATGTCTGTCTGCAGGAAGGTACCACCGAGGAAGGTACCTCACTGTGTGGGGAGGAGGGTGAGTACTTTTGTAAAAGGTGGAGTTGTGAAACTATAGCCCCATGAAAAAATGTAGACCATCTATTAAGGGTCACAAGGAATAAAAGGCCAGAAGCTCCTCTTAAGAATTGTGTAATTAGAAACTGTAACCCTGTTACTTTTGAACCACAGCAGTTTTGGGAAAATTCCCAGTGGTTGGGGGAAAAAACTTGGGGATTGTGCCTATATGTATCAGGATACAACCCTGAAGTGTTATTCACTATTCAGACCAGTCCCCTCAATTCCCTCTATCTACTTCTCCTTACACTAATTCTTGTGCCTCTGTAACTATTTTCAGCGACAGCTCTGCAGGTCATTACAAACACTACTTAGCAGCACCTAAAGAAACATGGTTTGCCTGTACAACAAGGTTAACTCCGTGTTTATACCCCACCGCCCTTATGCAGCCTAAAGCTCCAGGGCTGTGCATTCTCACTCATGTCCTTCCCCAGGTATACTACTACTCTGGTGCGGGAGGTAGAGAATATCTCAGGCTGACTAACCTCAAACAAATCAAGCGAGAAGGACCTGTGTTAGTACCGGTGCTCATCGAACTTAGGGTGACCAGAACAGCCACAGTAGGAACCTTGCTGCTCGTTACAGGAAATCAGCATTTTCAAACCCTTAGTGCCCAAATTAACCAGAATCTAAAAACCTTAAAAAAGAGTGTTACTAAATTTAAGAAGTCCTTAAGCTCTTTAGCAGAAGTAGCGCTCCAGAATTGGAGAGGACTCGACCTTCTATTCTTAAAGCAGGGAGGGTTCTGTTTAGCCTTAGGTAAAGCATGAAGCCAACTCCAAAAGAAACCATAGAATAGAAAAAAGCAAAGGAAAAAGGAGGCAAATTGGTTTGAAAGTATATTTTCTCAATCTCCATAGTTAACTACCTTAATATCAGCAATTGCCGGACCCCTGGCTCTTCTCATGTTAGCCTTAATCATAAGCCCCTGTGTTATAAACAGTTTAGTTAAATTTGTCCAACGGCGCATTCAAAGCGTAAAATCAACACTTACCCTCAAAAGAAACAATGATTTGATTCTCCCTAAAAACCAGTGTGGAATGAAGTGGGCCCCCTCCCCTTAATCTGTAACAGGAGGGTCTCCTCCCCCTCAACCGGCAACAACTGCAAAGTAAAAAATGTTGTCTAAGCATTAAGCCCTGAGAAGAAGGGAGTGAAATTGTACCATTTTAGGGAGTGAGACTTGTGGTTGTATGCATTAGCCAAGCGTAACCATTTCAACAATCAACCATTGCGCCGACCTTGAGAAAATTTCTCAACCTTGCTAAAGACCCTAAGCAACCAATAACTAACTGCCAACTCTGCTTCTGTCAAAATAGCTTGCTTGCATTTTCAGGATGTGGTTTCTGCCTATATAAGTCTCAAGCACACTCAGGTCAGGGCTGCTTACTGAACTCCCTGCGTGGAGTGACAGTGAGCAGTCGCCGGCCGGCTAATAAAGGCTCTTTAAATTCTGTTTGGCTGTCTCATACTTTAACTCGTGGGCACCGTAACAGTGGTAATGATAGTACAACATTGTGAATGTAATTAACAGGACTGAATTGTTTATTTGAGTGTGGTGCAAAGGGGAAGGTATAAGTTATATATATATATATATATATATATATATACACACACACACACACACACACACACACACACATATATATATACACACACACATATATATACATATAAATATATTATATATGTTACTAGAATAAAAATTTTAAACAAATACCTTAAGGTTGTATTTAAAATAATGTAGGTTAGGAGTCAGGGCAAGATGGAGAGTGGTGAGGTGTAGAACTTCATCTCTCCTCTAGAGCAGCTGGTAATTACCCAAGAACTATATGAAACAGTGTTTTTGGGGTCTTCAGTAACCAGTCACACATCAGATGCAAATTTGGAATCGGAGAAAAACCTGATCACAGAAGACATTGTAAGTTCCCCCAACTAGGGGTCTGGTGCCCCTCCCCACCCAGACACCGTCTTGCTGCTGGCTCCCTGTAAGGGAAAAAAAAAAAACAAATAAAAACACATCAATCTGCTGAGGACAAGAAGGGGGGCTCAACCCAGCCTCAAGTGCAGAATTCATTAACAAATTAATTAATTATTGGAGCTGGGGATGCTAAAGAAGGGCTAGGCTCTGAGAAGGAGGGGGGCACATAAAAGCAGGGCACCCATTCCCAAGCTCCAAAAAAGACTTTTTTTTCCTTTTCCCCTACATTTTGTCCCTTCTGCCTTCTCCTTGACTCCTTATATTTTTGCATTTCAATATCTCCTAGCAGGGGCAGAATTGAAGCTGTTGGAGAGTAGTTATCAGACAATAGCCCAAAGAACATCTTTAAATGCTCTATTCTGACACTGACAAAACTTCCAGGCTGGGGAAAGCCTTTTAAAAGGGACTCTTTTTTTCTTTTTTCTTTTTTCTTGTTTTTCTTTTTTCTTGTTGTTTTTTTTATCTAAAAGAAACATATGTGGTTATTTTCTATCAGAAATCCCAAGTTGAAAGGCTAGGCTAGTCTTGGGGGAAGACAGAGTACCCAGAATTTCTTTGAATTCCAGATTCATTTCTGAAGAAGGTCTCCATCCCCATCTTCAATTGGCAACTCAGACTGACCAAGGAATTTAGCTGGAGTTGCCCCAAAGAGGAGAGGGGATAAGGGAATAGTGTCCCTGAGAGACAACTGGAGTTCCTAGGATTGGGAGAGTGGAGGGAGGTCCAGTTCAACTGGCAGCCCACCTTCTGGGAACTGAGAACCCAGGGGCTGGAATTCAGATTCCCACTTCATCAGCCACACCCCCAAGAGGGTCAGAGTCACCAGGAGAACTAAAGTCTTCATAACTCTTTACACTGGTGGGGGAGCTGCAGGCTGGCAAATGCCACCTACCAGAAAGGAGAGGAAAAGCACCAATTCTAGAGTCCTCATAGGAGGGTCTCATTCTCAGGAAAACTGCATACCCTACTCATGAGACCTGGGCCCCTCTAGACTGGGAAAATCTGACTGGAGTTGAACATATCTAAGGAGACCCTCTCACAAAAAGGCTACATTTAGGCAGGGCAAGAAACAAAAGAGGTTAAAAATTCTGATCAACTAAATAGAACTTAAGTTTGAGGTCTAGAATAAGTTGAACTGAACAACAGAGGTCAGAGAACAAAACCAACCAACAAGAAACCCCTAGGTAAAATGGAGAAAATGAGCTCCAAAATAAACTAATCAAGAAAATCAGCTGCCTAGACAAATTAAGATAACAAGCTATACTAGGAAACAAAAAAATACAGAACAGTCAAAGGAACAAACTAATAGTTCAACAACGATACAGGAGTTGAGTTAACTGAGGCTAAATCAATTCAATGAACTGAAGGATGATATAACAAAAGAGATGAAGGATATGAAGAAGACAATGGATGACCATAAAGGAGAATTCCTAAACTTGAAAAAACAAAAGGCAGAAATCATGGGAATGAAGTCCAAAATGGAGGAGATGAAAAACACAATGGAGGGATCCAACAGTAGATTTGAACAGACAGAAGAAGGGATCAGTGAATGGAAGACAAGACATTTGAATTCCTACACACAAAAGAACAGATGGTGAAAAAAAAATGGACAAATATGAGCAAGGTCTTAGGGAGCTGAGTGACAAAACGAAATACATGAATATACATGTTATGTGTATCCCAGAAGGAGAAGAGAGGGGGAAAAGGGCAGAAAGAATAATAAAAGAAATATTCACTGAAAATTTCCCAACTCTTATGAAAGATGGAAAACTAGAGATTCAAGAATTACAGTGTGCCCCAAATAGAATAGATCCCAATAGACCTACTCCAAGACACTTACTGATCAGATTGTCCAATGTCAAAGACAAAGAGAGAATTCTGAAAGCAGCAAGAGAAAAGCAATCCATCACATACAAGGGATGCTCAATTAGACTATGTACAGATTTCTCTGCAGAAACCATGGAGGTTAGAAGAGAGTGGTATGATATTTTTAAGATTCTGAAAGAGGAAAACTGCCAACCAGGACTTCTGTATCTGGCAAAACTGTCCTTCAAAAATGAGGGAGAGATTAAAACATTTTCAGACAAAAAGACACAGAGAGTTTGTGAATTAGAGACCAGTGCTACAAGAAATGCTAAAGGGAGTGCTGCAGGCTTATAGGAAAAGACAGGAGAGAGAGAGAGTTGAACAGTGCAGAAGTGAAGATTACCAGGAAAGGTAAAAGGAGAGAGCAAAAAATAAGATATGACATATAATATCCAAAAGGCAAACTGGTAGAAGAAAGTAGTACCCATACAGTAATAACACTAAATTTAAATGGATTAAACTCCCAATAAAAATACACATACTGGCAGAATGGATTTTAAAAAACAGGACCCATCTATATGCTGTCTTCAAGAAACTCAATTTAGACATGAGGACAAATATAGACTGAAAGTGAAAGGTTGGAAAAAGATATTTCATACAACCACCAGAAAAAAGCAAGAGTAGCTATATTAATATCAGACAAATTAGACTTCTAAAGTAAAACAATTAAAGGAGACAAAGATACTATATATTAATAAAAGGGTCAATTCTCCAAGAAAACATAATGATCATAAATTTTTCCCCAAACCAGATTGCCCCCAAAATCATGAGGCAAACACAGAGATCTCTGAAAGGAAAAGTACACACCTCTGCAATAGTTGAAGACTTCAATACACTGCTGTCATCAATGGATAGAACATCTAGACAGAGGGCCAATAAAGAAATGGAGATGTTGAATTGTATGATAAATGAACTAGACTTGACAGACTGTTATAGAACACTACATCCAACAGCAGCAGGATACAGTTTTTTCTCAAGTGCTCATAGAACATTCTCTAGGATAAACCACATGTTGGGTCACAAAGCAAGTCTCTACAAATTGAAAAATATTGATACTACACAAAACACTTTCTCAGACCATAATGGAATGAAGTTAGAAATACATAACATGCAGAAGATTGTAAAATTCACAAATATATGGAGACTAAACAACACACTCTAAGAAAACCAGTGGGTAAAGGAAGAAATTATAAGACAAATTAGTAACTATCTCAAGTCAAGTGACAATGAAAACACAACATACCAAAACTTATGGGATGCAGCAAAGGTGGTGCTGAGAGGGAAATTTATTGTCCTAAATGTCTATATTAGAAGACAGAGCAAAAATTGAAGAATTAACTGTTCATCTGGAGGAATTAGAGAAAGAAGAGCAAACTAACCCCAAAGCACTCAGAAGGGAAGAAATAACAAAGATTAGAGCAGAAATAAATGCAATTGAGAACAGGAAAGCAATAGAATCAACAAAACTAGAAGTTTGTTCTTTGAGAAAATCAATAAAATTTATGGACTGCTGACTAGGCTAACAAAAAAAAAAGAGAGAGAGCAGATGCAAATAAATGCAATCAGAAATGGGAAAGGAAACATAACTACTGACCCTGCAGAAAGTAAGTAGATAATGAGAAGATACTATGAGCAATGATATGCTAATAAACTAGACAATTCACATGAAATGGACAATTTCCTAGAAAAGCATAAACAACCAACATTGATTAAAGAAGAAATAGAAGACTTCAACAAACCAATCACAAGTAAAGAGATTGAATCAGTCATCAGAAAGCTCCCAGAAAGGAAAAGCCCAGGACCAGATGGCTTCACATATGAATCATACCAAACATTCAAGAATTAGCTCCAATTGTGTTCAAGTCTTCAAAAAAAATTGAAGGAAGGCAACCTAAGTCATTCTATGAAGCCAACATCACCCTAATACCAAAATCAGACAAAAATTCTACAAAAAAGAAATTATAGACCAATCTCTTCAATGAATATAGATGCTAAAATCCTCAAGAAAATTCTCACAAATCAAATCAAGCAGCACATTAAAAGAATTATACACCATGACCAGGAGGGATTTATTCCAGGTATGCAAGGCTGGTTCAATACAAGAAAATCAATTAATGTAATACACTCACCTCAATAAATCAAAACAGGAGAACCATATGATCATCTCAATTGATGCAGAAAAGGCATTTGACAAAATTCAGCATCCTTTCCTGATAAAAACACTTCAAAGGATAGGAATAGAAGGGAATTTTTTCAACATGATAAAGGCAATATGTGAAAAACCCACAGCTAAATTCATGCTCAATGGGGAGAGACTGAAAGCTTTCCCTCTAAGATCAGGAACAAGACAGGGATGCCCACTGTCACCACTGTTATTCAACATTGTGCTGGAAGTTCTAGCTAGAGAAATTATGCAAGAAAAAAAATAAAAGTCATCTAAATTGGAGAGGAAGAAGTAAAACTTTCACTATATACAGATGGCATGATTCTGTATGTAGAAAATCCAGAAAACTCTACAGCAAAGCTACTAGAACTGTTCAATGAATACATCAAAGTGGCAGGCTACAAGATCAACATGCAAAAATCTGTAGTGTTCCTATACACAAGTAATATACAAGAAGAGGAGGAAATCAAGAAAAAAATCCCATTTACAATAGCAACCAAATGAATCAAGTATTTAGGAATAAACTTAACCAAGGACACAAAAGACCTTTACATCGAAAACTATAAGAAACTGCTAAAAGAAATTGAACAAGACCTGAAAAAATGGAAGAACATACCATGTTCATGGATTGGAAGACTAAATATAGTTAAGATGGCAATTTTACCTAAACTGATTTACAGATTCAATGCAATACCAATTCAAATCCCAACAACTTACTTTACAGAAATAGAAAAACCAATAACTAAATTTATTTGGAAGGGTAAGTTGCCCCGAATAGCCCAAAATGTCTTGAGAAAGAGGAATGAAGTGGGAGGTCTCACACTACCTGACTTTGAAGCATATTACAAAGCTACAGTGCTCAAAACAGCATGGTACTGGCATAAGGACAGATATACTGATCAATGGAATCGAATTGAGTGTTCAGAAGTAGACCCTCACATCTATGGACAACTGATCTTTGATAAGGCAGTGAAGCCAAAGCAACGGGGAAAGAGCAGCCTGTTCAATAAATGGTGTTTGGAGAACTGGATATCCATTTCCAAAAGAATGAAAGAGGATGTCCATCTCACACCTTATTCCAAAATTAACTCAAAGTGGATCAAAGACCTAAACATTAGCACCAAGACCATAAAACTCTTAGAAGAAAATGTAGGGCAATATCTTAGAGATCTTGTGAAAGGAGGTGGTTTCTTAGACCTCACACCCAAGGCACGAGCAACCAAAGAACAAATAGA
This sequence comes from Choloepus didactylus, assembly GCF_015220235.1. NCBI lineage: Eukaryota > Metazoa > Chordata > Mammalia > Pilosa > Megalonychidae > Choloepus > Choloepus didactylus. Next base: position 89,527,182 of record NC_051334.1, on the reverse strand, counting down.
CAAATGGGATCACCTCAAAATTAAACACTTTTTTACATCAAAGGACTTTGTCAGAAAAGTAAAAAGGCAGCCTATAGAATGGGAGATGATATTTGGAGACATCATATCAGATCAGGATTAAATATCTTGAATATATAAAGGGATCCCACAGCTCAACAACAGAAAGACAAACAATCCAATTAAAAAATGGGCAAAAGACATGGACAGACACTTTTCTGAAAAGGAAGTACAAATGGCTCAAAAACATATGAAAAAAATGCTCAACTTCATGGGCTATTAGGGAAATGCAAATCAAAACCTCAATGATATATCATCTCACACCTACCAGAATGGCTATTATCCAAAAAACAGAAAATTACAAGTGCTGGAGAGGATGTGGAGAAAGGGAAACACTTATTCATTGTTTGTCAGAATGTAGAATGGTGCTACCACTCTAGAAGACAGTGTGGAAGTTCCTCAGGAAGCTAACTATAGATTTGCCATATAACCCAGCTATTTCACTAGTAGGTATATACTCAGTGGCACTGAAACTTAAGACACAAACAGACATTTTTAAACCAATGTTTACTGCAGCATTATTCATAATTACCAAGAGATGGAAACAGCCCAAATGGCCATCAATGGATGAGTGGATAAGCAAACTGGTATATACACATGATGGAATATTATGCAGGTATAAGACAGAGAAAGACATCAATCATATAGTAACATGGATGAACCTTGAGGACATTATGTTGAGTGAAGTTAGCCAGAAACAAAAGGACAGATACTGTATGGGCTCACTAATATGAACAAATATTAATGAACAAACTTTGAGAGTTAAAAGCTGACAACACAGGCTACCAGGAGATAGAAAGTGGGAAGAGATCAGGCATTTGATGCTGAAGGACTACAGAATGTTTAGCAGGATTGATTGTATAGGTCCAGAAATAGAGAGCATAATACTGTGTGATGGTAGCACAGTATTGTAAGTACACCCAACAAAGATGTATGTGAGTAAATCTGAAAGAGGTGGGATAGGAGAATGTACAGTGCCAGTGGTAAAGACACGATAAAGACTGGGACTGTATGACTTGGCAAAACTGGAGTTGCCAATGACTGTTACTAAATGTACAAATGTAAAAATGTTTGTGCATGTGGGAGAACAAATGAATGTCAACCATGCAGAGTCTTGAAAAAGGGATTGTATTTGGGAAAAAACATAAAGCAAACTGGAGTCTATGGTCAACAGTAATATTGTAATATGCTTCCATAAAATTTAACAAAGGCAATATACCAATGCTAAATGTGTATGAGGGAGGGATATAGGGGAGCGATATGTGATTCTTTGCAGTGATGTTGTTTTCTGTCCTTACTATTATGTTGTATTTTGTGACATGATATTTTTCTTTTTATCATATTTTTTATTATTCACTAAAAAAAAACCAAAACTATTTTTTTAGTAATCAATATGTTCAAGTGCTGATTGTGGTGATAAATGTACAACTTTATGATGATACCATGAATGACAAACTGTAAACTGTGGATAAATATATGGTATGTGAATATAACTCTATAAAATTGTAGGAAAAATGTATATAGGAGTAAAAGTATTGGAGAAAACAGGGAGAGAGGGATGTATCTATCTGCTGTTGATGAGCAGGCAGAATGGTGTAGGCTTTCTGAAGGTCAGTGTGGTGGTTCCACAAAAAGCTAAGTATGTGGGGGTCATAAGGTCCTGCAACCTCATTATGGCGTATGTCATTGGAAGATCTGAGGGCAGAGACATGAATGGACATATGTTCATTGAGGCAGTATTCCTGATTTGCAATGAGTAAAAGTGGCCTAAGGGTATGCTGACTGAGGAACAGAATGGTGAACTGTGGTGTATGCATACAATGGAATATTGAGCAACTATGAGAAGGAGTGAAACTGTGAGACATGCAATGAGGTGCATGGATCCTGTACACAGCATTTTGAGTGAAGTATGCCAGAAATAAAGGCAAACACTATAATGCCTCACCAATATGGGCTAACTACAATGTGTAAACTCAGAATTAAATCTTAGAACACAGTCTAAGAGGGGAGCGATTATTGTAATGGTCCTTAGATTGTAAGCTCTTACAATGGTCAAATCTATTCCTGAATTGTAATGGCTATCTCCAAACTTTAAGAGGTTGATCCCTTAGTGTATAACCTGATTGGTCTCTGGAACAATGAGTATCTCTGTGACACCTGAAACTCAGAGCTAGAGCTTGGCAGGTATGAATGTTAGTATTAGTGCATACAGCAACTGTTAAAAAAGAAAAGCTGAAAAAGAGCCCAGGCTTCAATTAGTGATATGAATGAAGCAAATCTGGTTAAGACTAGGGTAAACTGGTCCAAAGGGTAAAGGTCAAAACTGACTGTGTTTTAAAGCTTTAACTTCCATGTGAGACCAAGGGAAGAGATGTCTATTTGGTGCAGGATCTGTATTTTCTAAACAGTATAACTCTACAGTTGGTTTGTTCAAACAACACAGTTACATAGAACTTTGAATAGGAAGTGAGATATGATAGGTTAGTATAGGTTAGAGTGAAATAGCGATACATCCCAAAGTAATTTGGGCAGAGAATAAAAAATATACTTACAGAGTCCCCCTGAGGAGTTTGTGGAAAGGGCTGAAGTGTTGGTCTTCCTCACCTGGACTGATGCTGATGTTGTCACAAACATTGGGACTGGTGGTTTGATGTGCTGAGCCCTCTTTCATGGGACTTGCCCTTATGGAGCTCATTTTTGCAAAAGAGAGGCTAAACTTGCACATCATTGTGCCTGTCTCCCCCAAGTACCTCTTTGTTGCCCAGATGTGGCTCTCTCTCTTTCTCTAACTGAGCCACCTTGGCAGGTGAACTCACCGTCCTCCCCCTACATTGGGCCTGACTCCCAGTGGTGTAAATCTCCCTGGCAATGCAGGATATGACTCCCAGGGATGAATCTGGACCTGGAATCATGAGATTGAGAATATCTTCTTGACCAAAAGGGAGTTGCAAAATGAAATGAAATAAAGTTTCAGTGGCTGAGAGATTTCAAATGGATTTGAGAGGTCACTCTGGTGGACATTCTTATACACTATATAGATAACACCTCTTAGGTTTTAATGTATTGGAATAGCTAGGAGTAAATATCTGAAACTACTACCGGTAGCCTGGACTCCTGAAGATGATTGTATAACAATGTAGATTACAAAGGATGACAGTGTGATTGTGAAAACCTTGTGGATCGCACTCCCTTTATGTAGTGTATGGATGGATGAGTAGAAAAATGGGGACAAAAGCTAAATGAAAAATAGGGTGGAATGGGGTGATGATTTGTGTATTTTTTACTTTTATTTTTATTCATATTCTGATTCTTTCTGATGTAAGGAAAATGTTCAGAAATAGATTGTGGTGATGAATGCATAACTATATGATGGTACTGTGAACAGTTGATTATATACCATGGATGACTGTATGGTATATGAATATATCTAAATAAAACTGAATTTAATAAAAAATGGTTAAAGTGAAAAACTGTATAATAATGTAGGTTTGTTTGAATGAACCTGGTGTAAAATATGGACTATAGTTAATAATACATCAGTAAAAATAGTATTTATATTGTAACAAATTTACCACCCTAATGCAAGGTGTAAAAGTGTAAATGGGAATGCTGCATTTTCTGCATGATTATTCTGTAAAGCTAGACCTTCTCTAATTAAAATTTTTTATTAAAAATAGTACACACACACACACACACACACACACAAATCTTAAGTGACACAGCAAAGGCAGTACTCAGAGGGAAATTTATACCTAAAAGGTGTATATCAAGACAGACGAAAGGGCTCAAACCACAGACAATATCACACTTATAGAAACTGGAAAAGGAAGAGTAAACAAAAACCAAGAGAACATTAGGAAGGAATTAAAGTTTAAAGCAGAGATAAATGAGATAGGGAATAAAAGCAATAAGGAGAATCAACAAAACCAAAAGTTGATCCTGTGAAAAGATCAATGATATCAACAACCTTATAGCTAGAGTGACCAAAAAACTGAGAGAAGATGCAAGAACTAAAATCAGGAACTAAAGAGAAGACATTACAATTGACCCCACAGAAAATAAAGAATTATAAGTGGATACTATGAACAATGATAGGCCAACAAATTGGATAACCCAAATGAAATCCACAAATTCCTAAAACCACACAAACTACCTATATGGGTTCAAGAAGAAATGGAGGCTCTCAAGAGACAAATAACAAGTAAAGAGAATGAACCAAAAATTAAAAACCTCTCAATAAAGAAAAGTTCAATACCAGGCTGTTCCACCAGCGAATTTTACTAAACATTCAAGAAGAAATAACATCAGTTCTCCTCAAATTCCTCCAGTAAGTTGAACAGGAAAGAACATTTCCTAACTATTTCTATGAGACCATCACCCTAATACCAAGGCCAAATAAAGATATCACAAGAAAAGAAAATTACAGACTAGTATAGCTCATGATTATAGATGAAAAATTCCTCAACAAAATATTGGCAAACCAAATCTAAGAGCTCATTAAAAAAATTATACACTGTGATCAAGTGGGATTTATGCCAGGCATGAAAGGGCTGTACAACATACAGAAATTAATGCAATTCACCACCTTAATAGAAGAAAGGTATGACACTACATGATCATCTCAATTGAGACAGAAAAGATATTTGAGAAAATTCAGCACCCATTCCTCATAAAAACATTAAAAACCTCAGAAATGAAGTAAACATATGCCTCTAATAATAGGCATATATGAAAAAAACAAGGATAACATCATACTCAATTTGGAAACCCTGAAAAATCAGGAATAAGAAAAGGATGCCCAGTGTCACCACCATTATTCAACATGTACTAGAATTTATTGTCACAGCAATTGAGTTAAGAAAAAGAAAATGCATCCAAATAGGAAAGGAAGAATAAAACTCTCCCTGTCTTCAAATGACATGATCCTATACATAGAGAATCCTAAAGACTCCACATGACAGTTATCAGGGCTAATAAACCAATTCAGAAAATTAGCAGGGTACAAGAACAACATGTCATAATCAGTGGTGTCTCTATATACTTGTAATGTATAATCTGAATGGAAAATCAAAAATAAAATCATTTTACAATAGGGGCTAATAGAATCAAATATTTAGGAAAACAAAATTTAGCCAAGTGTACTGTATCAATTCAGATTCTCTAGGGAAACAGAACAAACAGGATATATCTGTAAATATGAGATTCTACAAAAGTGTATCATGCAAATGGGGGGATGCACAAGTCCATATTCCATACAGCAGGATGCATGAGTCCAAATTTCTTAAGGCAGGCCCAGAATTAGCAATTCCAATGAAGGTCTTTGATGAACTCCCCAGGAGAGGCCAGCTGGCTGAAGAAGTGAAGGTTCTCTCCTCCCTTAAAAGTCTTCAACTGATTATATTAAGTCCAGCTAATTAAATACACTCTTGCAGAAGACATTCCCTTCATTGATATGATCAGCCACAGATGCAGTCAACTGACTGATGATTTAATAAACCAGCCACAATTATTTTAATTTTATTAACCAGCCACAAATGTTCTTTGACCAGACACCTGGGCACCATCACCCAGACAAGTTGACACGTAATCCTAACCATCACAGTCCACCCCTTGTCAACTTGTCAGCTATACACATCAACTTAAACCATAATTAATTTCTAAATATAACCCAATAACAAGCATATGTTAGACTTGACAATAGCTGTCCTATGTACAACTGGAAATGCACAAAATCTTTCCAGAATAGGGTGCAAGTCCTTGGGTAACATAAACTCTTAAACATGATATCTTACAACTTAAATACTATGCAATGAACAATACAACTTATGTCATATGATAAGGGGATAAGATAGATAAGAAAACAAAGATATTTGCTTTATAGACCAATAGAAACATACTCAAAACAAGGTGGAAATATTCATGCCATCATAGTCCCCATTAACTTGTACAGGCAGTTTATTCAAACACCATAATTACATGGAACTTTGAATAGAGAGTGAGATCTGGTAGGTTTGTACAGGTTGGTATGAAATAGTAATACATCCCAAAGTAATTTGGGTAAAGAATAAAAATATATATGCGGCACCCCCCCACCCCCGAGGAGCTGGATGAAGGTGCAAAAATGTTGGACTTCCCCACCTGGGTTGTGGCTAATGTTCTCACAAACACTGAGGACTGATGGTTTGGTGTGCCAAGCCCTCTATCTTGGGGCTTACCCTTATGAAGCTTGTTACCACAAAAGAGAGGCTAAACCTATGTATAATTGTGCCTAAGTGTCTCCCCCAGAGTACCTCTTTGTTGCTCATATGTGGCCCTCTCTCTCTAGCTAAGCCATCTCAGCAGGTGTACTCACTGCCCTCCTCCCATATGGTATCTGACTCCCAGTGGTGTAAATCTCCCTGGTAATGTAGGATATGACTCCCAGGGATGAGTGTGGACTTGGCATAATGGGATTGAAGATATTCTTGACCAAAAGGGGGAAGTGAAGTGAAACAAAATAAAGTTTATGTGGCTGAGAGATTTCAAATGGAGTTAAGAGGTCACTCTAACGGGCATTCTTATGCACTATATAGATATCCCTTTTTAGGTTTTATTGTATTAGAGTAGCTAGAAGTAAATAAATGAAATTATCAAACTGCAACCCAGTAGCCTTGATTCTTGAAGGCAATTGTATAACTATGTAGCTTACATGCAGTGACAATATGATTGTGAAAACCTTGTGGATCATAATCCCTTTATCCAGTGTATGGATGGATGAGTAGAAAAATGGGGACAAAAACTAAATGAAAAATAGTGTGGGATGGGGGATGATTTGGGTGTTCTTTTTAATTTGTATTTTTTATTGTTATTTTTATTTTTCTTGTGTAAGGAAAATGTTCAAAAATAGATTGGGGTGATGAATGCACAACTATATGATGGTACTGTGAACAATTGATTGTATACCATGTATGATCATATGGTATTTGAATATATATCAATAAAACTGATTTTTTTTAAAAAAAACTATACAAAAAAAAACATAAAGGGAAAGTCTGACTATAAAATAAGTAGACATTTCTGTCTAAGAAATACATAAAATAAACGTTCAACCAACAATCTGGGGGATTGTTGCATCATACTTAACAAAGGCTAATAATTTTATCATGAACTGTTCTTACAAATCAATAAGAGAAAGACAAATTGCCCAAGATAGTGATACAAATGGTTCTTAAAAGAAAATATACAAATAGCCATTAAATATATGAAAAATGTTCAACCTCACTTGCAATCAAAGAAATACAAGATACCACATTTTACCTATCAGATTGTCATAGGATATAAGAATAATATTAATATTAATACCCCATGTTGATGAGTTTACAAGGAAAGAGCACCTCTCTTATAGTCCTGGAAGGGATATAAATTGTTACCAGAATTCTGTGGTGGATAATTATATTGTGCTAGCCACTGAATTCATTAATTCTGCATCTCAAGTAAATAGTTGGAAAGTCTGCAAAGTTGCATGTAATATTATAGGTATCACATTAATGTTTAGATTGCTGAAGAATTGGAAACAGAATAAATACCTAGAAATAATGGGTCTTAATTGATCCATATTCTCAAGTTTCAATCACTTTTTTTAATTTTTTAACTTTATTTATGGAAAAATTACAAATAAACAACAAAAATCACAACATTTAAAACAAAACAAAGCAAAGGATTAAGAAAAACAAACAACCTAAAATAACTACTTTGTTTCCAACATGTGCCTACCATACAAGTTGTTTTTTTAATCTTCATTTTATTGAGATATATTCACATACCACGCAGTCATACAAAACAAACCGTACATTTGATTGTTCACAGTACCATTACATAGTTGTACATTCATCACCAAAATCAATCCCCAACACCCTCATTACCACACACACAAAAATAACCAGAATAATAATAAAAGTGAAAAAGAGCAACTAAAGTAAAAAAGAACACTGGGCGCCCTTGTCTGTTTGTTTCATTCCCCCACCTTTCCACTCATCCATCCACAAACTAGACAAAGGGGAGTGTGATCCCCATAGGCCCCCCCAATCCCACTGCCCCCCCTCATAAGTCATATTTTTATACAATTGTCTTCAAGATTCATGGGTTCTGGGTTGTAGTTTGATAGTTTCAGGTAACTACCACCAGCTACCCCAATTCATTAGAACCTAAAAAGGGTTGTCTATATTGTGCATAAGAGTGCCCACCAGAGTGACCTCTCAGCTCCTTTTTGAATCTCTCTGCCACTGAAGCTTATTTAATTTCCTTTCACATCCCCCTTTTGGTCAAGAAGATGTTCTCCATCCCACGATGCTGGGTCTACATTCCTCCGTGGGAGTCATATTGCACATTGCCAGGGAGATTCACTACCCTGGGTATCTGATCGCACATCGGGTGGGGAGGGCAGTGATTTCACCTTTCAAGTTGGATTAGCTAGAGAGAGAGGGCCACATATGAGCAACAAAGAGGCACTTGGGAGGAGGCTCTAAGGCACAATTATAGGGAGGTCTAGCCTCTTCTTTGCAGCAACAGTCTTCCCAAGGGCAAATCCCATGGCAGAGGGCTCAATCCATCAAACCACCAGTCCCTTATGTCTGTGGGCATGCTAGCAACCATTGAGGTAGGGCAGGCCAATACCCCTGCATTCTCCACCAGCTCCTCAAGGGGGCCCTGCATATTTTTTCCTTGTTTTTTTACCTAAATCAACTGTATGAAAAATTAAAAAATTTAAAAAATTAAAAAAAAAACATACAATGAAAGAACATTTCAAAGAAAGCATAACAAGGGAGTAAGAAAAAGACAACTAACCTAAGATAACTACTTTACTTCCAAAATATTCCTACTCTACCCCAAGAAAGTAACCTAATATAGCAACATTTCTGTGAACTTGGTCCTACTATACCCATCAGAAATTAACAGACCATAGTCATTCCTGGGTATTCCCAGAACATTAAATTTACTCATGATAGCTTATCTGTTCTTGTTGGATTATTGTTCCCCCTTCCTTAATGGCTCTCTATCACTAGTTCCCCTACATTCTACATTATAAACCATTTGTTTTACATTTTTCAAAGTTCACATTAGTGGCAGCATATAATATTTCTCTTTTTGTGCCTGGCTTATTTTGCTCAGCATTATGTCTTCAAGGTTCATCCATGTTGTCATATATTTCACGACATCTTTCCTTCTTACTGCTGTGTAGTATTCCATCGTGTGTATATACCACATTTTATTTATCCACTCATCTGTTGAAAGACATTTGGGTTGTTTCCATCTCTTGGCAATTGTGAATAATGCTGCTATGAACATTGGTGTGCAGATATCTGTTGGTGTCACTGCTTTCTGATCTTCCGGGTATATACCAAGAAGTGCAATCGCTGGATTGAAGGGTATCTCTATATATAGTTTTTGAAGGAACTGCCAGACTGACTTCCAGAGTGGCTGAACCATTATGCAGTCCCACTAACAATGAATAGGAGTTCCAATTTCTCCATATCCCCATCAGCATTTGTAGTTTCCTGTTTGTTTAATGGCAGCCATTCTAATTGGTGTGAGATGGTATCTCATTGTGGTCTTAATTTGCATCTCTCTAATAGCTAGTGAAGCTGAACATTTTCTGTCGTTTTTGGCCTCTTGGCATTTGCTTAACTTGATAGGGTTCTTTTAGGATTTGTAGACAAATTGAAATTCTTATCTCTAATTTGTCAGATCTATAGCTTCATGGAGTACACTTTCTCTGACTAACCAGCAGGTGGCATGCATGAGCCACCTGTTCCCCTCAAGCCAGTTCTCCCCTGCTTTGCCTCTGTGGTGAGTAGGTGAGTAAGTCTTGTGGGGGCCAATTGGTGTACCAAGCTTGCATGTGTAGTTGGTGTTGTCCGCCCTGTATAAGGGTCGTGTGTCTGGGCTGTCAGGGAGGGGAGCAGCTGTAACAATGAAATCTCCCTGGTGTTCCTGGAGTTTTAAAGCTGCTGCAATAGTCTAATCCTTCAGTTCAGTCCTGCCACAGTTTGTCTCTGCCACTGACCCACAAGTCCTTGGTATTGGCATATGGCCCCTGAGACTTGTGTGTGGGTCCCTCTTCCAGGCCTTGCACCCCCTGGTCCTCTGTTGAGGGGTGACTGTGCTATGTCACAGGTGAGTGCGATCTCTCCAGCACAGTTCTGAGCTGCTGGTCTGTGTAGGGAGGCTCCCAGTCTGCTGAAATGATGTCTGAATGGGGCTTGTTAATTCACACTGCTCCACCTTCCCAACTCTGGGACAACCAGCTGAGGGTGCAGGGAAGGCTAATGTCCATGCCCAATTTTGCGGTGTATGCATGTTATTGGAAGCACTTCCATCACACTCAGTTGTCTGGGGCAGCTCTGGGCTATGGGGCCAGCAACAGGCAGGAGTGTTTCCTGTCCACCAGGATGATGGCTGTGAGTAGATGCCCCCCTTTTCTTGAGAAGTTGTGATGTTTAGTGAATTTTCTCAGCCACTGGATTATTGCCTTTTGTCTCAGAGCTCTCTTATTTCTGCGCTTCTCTTGACCTGCCCAAATTGTACGTCTTTGAGGCTTTCTATATTGGGCTTGTTAGAGTAATTGTTTCAGAAAAAGAAAAAAAAGATTAAAAAAAAAAAAAGGTCTCTCCTGGCAGATCTAATGGGTTATTGAAATGCTAAGAGATAAAGCAATTGGAGCTATTAAGGAAAGATCCAGGGGGCAGAGAGATCAGTTTTTCTTCAGGATTTCCAAATGAGCCTCAGCGCCTGAGCTCTGCCCTTCCCCTTTCTATGTTCACCAGAACTACAAAAAGCCTCTGCTTTTAGTTTTGCATTTTTCTTGCTGTTTTTTGCTATGCCTATCTCCTCACTGATGGACTGGCTGCTCTCAGATTCTCTGGTGTCTGGTCTCAGTTTATCTATGGTTGGAGTTTGGATCAGTAAAATGAGTTTCTGATAAGAGCTGCCACTGTAGTTCTCCCTTCTTCCCAGTGCTGAAGGGCCCTCCTCCCATGGAACTGAGCCTGGCAGGGAGGGGCACGGGTCCACTGGCCACAAAAACTTACAGATTTCACTGATCTCAGCAGTTCCACGTTTTCATGAGTGTAGTATGAAGTATGCCCAAAGTCAGTTTGCTCTGCGGTGTCCAGTCCATGCAGTTCCTGGCTTTCTACCTACTTCCCTGGAGGAGTAACTAAAACATACACCTCACCAATCCACCGTCTTGCCCTGCCCCTCAATCACTTTTTAGGCTTCTTGGTTTTATTTACACTGGAGGACAATCTGAACTATAATATTTTTCTTTAACTGACTTTTCTTTGGTTATTTTTCCCATGGAATGTTGATTTTGATCACTTCTCAATGTTTTTATTTTTTGTTTTGTTTTGTTTTAAACTTTTCTATGGTTATCTTAATTTCCAAGAAAGCAGGACTATGGTAAGTTCCCCCCTTCATATTAATAATTTATTTTTGTTAGAGAATCTGAAGGTTTACAGAAATAATATACATAAAATATATAAAATACAAAGTTCCCATATACCACCTATTAGTAACACCTTTCATTAGCATGGTACATTTATTATAGTTTATGAAAGAACCCTTTTGTAATTATAATATTGTCTATAGTCCATCATTTACAATAGGGTTCATTGTATTGTACAATATTGTTTTTTCTCTTGTAATTTTTACTCTATATCCTTATATATAACCTACAATTTCCCCTTTTAACCACATTCACATATATAACTCAGTGCTGTTAGTTATGATCGCAGTGCTCTGCTACTCTCACCACCATCCAGTATCAAAACTTTACAATCAACTCAAATAGAAATCATGTACAATTTAAGCATTAACTCCCCATTCCATACTCCCAACCCAGCCTCTGGTAACCTATATTCTAGATTATGATACTATGAGTTTACTTATTCTGTTTCATATCAGTGGGATCATACAATATTTGTCCTTTTGTGTGTGGCTTATTTCACTTGATGTGTTACCTTGGACACTTTATGGCCTTAAGACTGTAACTGTTTAACCAATTAAACTCCCTTTATAGAAGCCAATCCATTTCTGGTGTTTTGCAATCTGGTGGTATTAACAAAACAGAACCTTCATTGTGGTTTTCATTTGTATTTCCCTAAAGCCAACAGTGTTGAGCATCTTTTCATGCACTTTTTAGCCATTTGTGTATTCTCTAAATTTTCCTTATGACCATATCTCATTTTTACAGATTTCTTCCCTGGTGGGCAAAATTGAACACCAGTTTGAAACACTGGATGTTCAAATACAAAAAATGGAAGATACAATGAGTAACACTACAACACAAATAACACCACAAGCAAAGATAGTTCCTCTACTTGGAATAGCTTTTTAAAATTATCCATTTCAAGATACGGTTTTCTGATCCTAAATCATCTCTGGGATGCTAAATAAGCATGGCTTGTTCCCAGAATGCATGTAGGAAGTTGCTGTATGCTCTTGTAATCTTGCAGAGATGTTGGAAGTCTACATTTCCTAGCTTTGTTTGCAATTATACTAGGCTACTTGTCTAGAGAGTCTAGAATCTGATTCTACCTGGCTGTCAGTGGTTCTTGTGATGAAGGCACTGCAGTGGAGCCCCATTAAGGCAAGTTGGTATTATACTAAGCCTCAGAGAATGCATCTCATTTTAAATATTCTTCTTCTATCTACCTGTTTTTTTAGGTGTACTGTTTATGCATGAGTCACAGGTGAACAGTAATAAATTACAAGATACATTATTTTTCAGAAAACTAGGACGGTTTCTGAACCTGCAGCATGGACAAAGTTCTCATACAGATAAAATTAAAATTTTAAACTAGTTAGAATGTGATATGATCCAGAAGTAAAATTTTGTGAAATTTAAATATTCAAATAGAAAATTACTCCCATTATCACTTTATATTTGATCCCAACAGATATTGAATGGCTAGTCAAATGAACAAAGAATTTGTTAGCATTACTTTAGATGCTAATATGGAAAAAATAATATTTATAAAATATTATAAAATAGGTTAGAAAGAAATTGACAATCCCTCACAAAACTTTTTCTGCAGATAACTTTTCAGAGAGAGACAAACAATAAGAAAAAAGCTTATATTCAGGGTTGAGAGTTAAGGAAAAAACTATATATAATATATATATTTTATATATATTATAAATATATAGAGAGATAGAGAGAGAGACAGAGAGAGAGACAGAGACTGAGACAGAGAGCACACCATTGCTGCTTTTAGGCCTCCTCTAGAGCCTAGCTTCTCAAATTGTGGTACAAGATTCCGAAACATCTGTATTACCTGTAAGTGCTTTAGGAATGCAGAATTTAAGGCCCTACCCCCAAATCCATTAAATCAGAACCTGAATTTTTAACAAGATCTTCAGATGATGCATATGCACTAAGTTTGAGAATCATTCTTAGAGTTTCTGATTCTTATTAAAGTTCCTCTGGTGATACCCGGGTAATTATATGATCAGTCACATATAGGAAACACAAGTGAAGTGGAAAGATGACTTGAAGTCAAGACACTTGGATTTCTAAACCTTTCTATGATACTAATTAAAACCTTGGGATCTTGATTAAGCTACCCACCACCTTGTTCCTTGGTTTCCTGATCTGTAAAATGTATGGGTTGGATTTGATTATATCTAAGTGCCTTTTAGCTATAAAAACTTTGAGATTCATTCACCCAACATTTTCTGAGCACCTTCTCTTATTTCAGACGCAAGGTGCTGGGGACATTCAGATATATACAAGACATTCTTCGTAAATCTCAACCAAGGGGAGTGACATCATCAATATGATGTTGTAAACAGCTAATGAAAACCTCTCCTCAGAGATTCAGCAAAGTAAAAATACAATTCTAACCTGTTCAGAACTCTGGAGGAAGGTATAGATTGGAGAAGGAGCCCACAAATGCTGAATCAAAGAAAGAGAAAAATATCAGGTAGGAAACTTCCACCCCAGATGTTTGCAGCCAGTCCTCTACCCTCTGCCTCACTTGGTCCCACCATCTTGGGAAGTGCAGCATCCAGGATCCCTCCCACCTCCCACTGGGGATACAGACTATAAAATCTCTCAAAGTCATGAGACAGATCCCCCACCTATATCCAGACACAGAGCCCAAGCCCACAGAGACCCACAGTAGGACTTAAGCCACTCAGGAGGGTGTAATACAAAAAGACAGCAATGAAGAACTTCCAAAATGGATGCTTAGGGAGGAAAATGCAAACTCTTCCTTCAAAGCAGCATACAGCCAAGCGGACAATACCCAGATCAACAGTTTGTAGACCTGGGGGACAGGGGAGAGCATTTCAATGCCCAGGTCAGTGATGGATGAAGAATCTGAGACCACATGGGCAAAGACTGTGTTTCCAGCCATGGATCCTGGTGCCCATACCCAACTCTTGGGGAAAATAGCAGTAGGAGGCCTTTCCCTTGCCTGAGAGATGGCTGCAGACTGGGGCAGCAGGGGGAATCCTTTGCCACAAGTAAAGTGGGGGACAAAGCCCCACATTGAGCCAGATCTGGCTGGACAATGAGGCCACAGTTTCAGTCCTGCACAGTGAGATGCTGCCAGATTAAAGGAGGTAAACAATTTCTGAAGATGATTAAGTCACCAAACAGCACCACCTGCTGGCAGGCCAGAAAGTGCAGGGGGATGTCAGAGCTTTTCAGAACCTCTCCAGATCCAGTCCCAGACCCATTGTAGCTGATCTACAACCCCTGCATGTGTACCTGGCCCTGTTTTGGCTGAGAAATTTGGATGACCCAACTATCAAAGCAGTGCTAAAACAAACCCAAGTCCTGCTGGCTGGCAGAAAGCAAAGCACTCCTGGGCCAGTTGAACCTCTCAGGACCACAGCCAGAGATCTTACCATGTGGGAGCCTGGGAATCACTAGACACCTCGTACCAAAAAATGGGGTCTCAGCCAAGGTTCACAGTGCCAAACTCCCACCCCCACAGCCAGTGGCTTCCAGTGAATGGAGTCCTGTGGCCTTGACTGGATTTTTGCCTGGTTAGGTCCCTGTCTAGCAGACTGCTGCAGTTGGGGAGCAGTAGAGTTTTGGGGAAGATGTGGCCTAAGGGCACTATCTGCTAGGAAGACAGGGAAATAGTCTAGCAAACTGCTTTTCTACTCAATCTCCAACAGACTTCTGAAAAGGGTTGCACTTCCTGCATGAGGACTTGGCCCTGGTTTGGCTGGGATTACTGACAAATGGAGTGCTAAAAAATACCTTTAGTGCAAACCCAAACAACTGCAAAATATTAGATGAGCAAGGGAAATGAACATTCAAAATAGCCTTATAAAAATAAATGCCAAGAAACCAGAAAAGATAATAAAGCACATGAAGATGCAAGAAGATATGGCTAAACCAAATGACCAAATAAAAAAGATGGGAGAGACCTAGAATTTGGAACAACTAATCAACAGTGTTGTAACAAATCACCTAAAGAACTTCAAAGAGTTGCCAAAAGAGGTAAAGGAAATCAGGAAGACACTAGAATAGCACAAGCGATAATTTGAAAGAATGAATAGAAAAATATCACATCTTACAGAAATGAAAGCTACTATAGATCACATTTAAAACATACTAGAGACACACAACAGCACATTTGAAGAGGCAGAAGAAAGAATAGGTAAACTAGAGGAGAGACAACTGAATTTGAATACACAAAAGAAAAAAGGGTGTAAAAAGTGGGAAAAAATTGAACTGGACTCAGAAATGATCAACAACACAAAGCACACAAATGTAAGAATCATTGGTGTATCAGACCGAGAAGTGAAGAATAATGGGCTACAAAGATTATTTGAGATAATTGGGGAAGACTTCCCAACCCATATAAAAGACATAAATATACAAATCAAAAAAGACCAAGGGAAGCCAAATAGAATAAATCCAAACAGACCCACTCCAATACACAGACTAATCAGATTTTCAAATGCTGAAGAGAAAGAGAGTCCCAAAAGTAGCAAGACAAAAGCAAATCACCACATACAAGGGAGCCCACATTGCACTAAGTACCAACAACTCATTAAGTACCATATAGGTGAGAAGGTAATGGGACAATATATTTATGATTCTGAAAGAGAAAAATTGCCAACCAAGAATTCTTTCTTCAGCTAAGCTGTACTTCAAAAGTGAGGGAGATTTTAACATTTCCACAAATAAATGCTGAGAGAATTTAACAAGAGACCTGCCCTGCAAAAATAATAAAGGGAGTCCTCTTGGATGAAAAAAAGGAGAGAAAGGTCTGGAGGAGGGCACAGAATTGAAGAGTATTAGGAAGGGTAGCTTAAAGGACAAAAAGAGAAAAAAATAGATCTGACAAATAATAACCAAAGAATAAGATGGCTGAATCAAGAACCATCTTTACAGTAATAACTGAATGTTAACAGATTAAACTCCTCAATTAAAAGATGCAGATTTGAGACAGAAGATGGCAGCATAGAAATGAGTAGAAGGTAGTTAGTCCTCCCAGAACAACTAATAAACAACCAGGAACAACTTGTAAATAACCTGGAATAACTGCAGGGGGACAAAACATGATGATCCCCTCATCATAAACCAACCTGAATTAGGAGGAATGCCCAAGATCACAGCATAAAATCTAAGTAAAAACTGTGGATCTAAGCCAGGAGGCCCCTCCCCCCAAGGACAAAACTGCAAAGCCTCACAGTGTTAGAGAGCAGCACTCTCTGAGCAAGCAAATATAGCTCACCTGAGCTCTGACTGGGGTTTTAATTAACAAATGTGGACTGCTCAATACAAGATACAAATCCCCAACAAGGAGACAGAGGCTTTTGGTGATGACTGACCTTGGAGACCGGAAGGGGGCTGCAGACTGGCCCTAAAGGGGGATTTCTGTTCCTTTTTCAGCTCAATGGAGAAAGCCTCAGTCATTTTCAGTTCCCAGTGCTCTGAACCAGACAAGGGTGGAGATAGCACAGGCACAGAGACTATTCAAATGCTAATGACCTCTCCCTATGGGATGTATCTTCCCTAAGAGGAAGAATGTAGTGCCAAGCTCAACTACTCACCTTCCATTCAGAAACAGACCCCAGAACCTGGGGGAAAAGGGCCATGGGCCACACCCCTTTACACCAGTCTGGAGCTACAGACTGACAGGTGCCACCTGCTGGGCAGAAAAGCACACTGACTTGAGGCATCACAGGGTGTACCAATCTTCTAAGACACACCCACAGGGAGACCTGATACTATTGCCTCCTTCCAAGACCTGAGCCTGATCTGGTCTGGGAAAACCTGATTGGGGTAAAGAAGGAAACCAGATGCTTAGACAACAGAAAAGTACAGCCTACACTAAAAATGAAGTTATGGCCCAGTCAAAGGAACAAACTTACACTTCAACTGAGATACAGGAATTTAAACAACTAATGATAAACCAATTCAAAAAGTTGAGGGAAGATATGGCAAAAGAGATGAAGCATATAATGAAAACACTGGGCATACATAAGGTAGAAATCAAAAGTTCAAAAAAACAACTGGCAGAATCTATGGAAATGAAAGGCACAACAGAAGAAATGAAAGACACAATGGAAATGTACAACAGCAGATCTCAAAAGCCAGAAGAAAACACTCAGGAACTGGAGAACAAGGCACCTGAAAGCCTACACACAAGAGAACAGATAGAGGAAAGAATGGAAAAATATAAGCAATGTCTCTGGGAACTTAAGGACAAAATGAAATGTGGGAATATACCTGTCATTGGTGTCTCAGAAGGAGAATAGAAGGGAAAGGGGAAGAAGCAATAATAGAGGAAATAATCAATGAGAATTTCCCATCTCTTATGAAAGACATAAAATTACAGATCCAAGAAGGCAGCATACCCCAAACAGAATATATCTGAATAGGCCTACTCCAAGACACTTAATATTCAGATTACCAAACATCAAGGATAAAGAGAGAATCCTAAAAGCAGCAAGAGAAAAGCAATCCATCACATACAAAGGAAACTTGACAAGACTATGTGTGGATTTATCAGTAGAAACCAAGGAAGCAAGAAGGGCGTGGTGTGATATTTAAGATACTGAAAGAGAAAAACCACCAATGAAAAATCCTATATCTGGCAAAACTGTCAATCAAATATGAGGGAGAGCTTAAAATATTCTCTGAAAAACAGACAATGACAGAGTTTGTGAACAAGATATCTGCTCTACAGGAAACACTAAAGGAAGAACTGCAGACAGAAAGGAAAAGACAAGAGTGAGAGATTTGGAAAACAATTTTGGGAGATAGCACAGCAATGTAAGTAAACTGGACAAGGATGACTGTGAGTATGGTTGAAAGAGGAAGGTTAGGATCATGTAGGACACCAGAATGAAAGACAAAAGATAAGGACTGGGACTGTGGAACTCAGTGAACAACAATTGGGATAAAAGATACAAATATGTTTTTACATGAGGTAGAACAAATGAATGTCAACATTGCAAGGTGTTATAAATAGGGTGGGGTGGAGAAAATACAATCAATCAATGCAATCAATACAGTCAATGCAATACAATGAATGCAAACATAAACATTGTATTATGCTTCCTTTAATATAACAAAAGCAGAATACCAAAGTTAAATGCATATTGGGGAGGGGACATAGGGGAAGGGCATGGGACTCCTTGCATTGGTGATGTTGTCTGACTATTCTATTTTAGGCTAATGCTGTTTTTCCTTTTGTTTCTTTCTAGCTGTCATGTTTTTTTCTCTCTCTCTTATTTCTTTTTCTCCTGTCTCTCTGCCTTCTTTGACTCTTCCTTGTTCTTTGTGGAAGAAATGGAGATGTCCTTATATAGATAGTGGTGATGGTGCTGAATACATAAATACATGACTATACAGGAACCAATGATTGTTTACTTAGGATGGAATGTATGGTGTGTGAACAAAACCATCTTAAAAAATGGTTTGATGAAGAAACCTTGAGGGCACTATATTGAGTGAAATAAGACAGATACATAAGGACAAATATTTCAGGGCCTCACTGATACGAACTAATAATAATATATAAACTCATGACATGAAATACAAGTTACCAGGATATAGAACAAAGCTAACAAATGAGGAATGGTTGCTTATTATGAGCAGAATGTTCAGCTAGGGTGAACATAAACATTTGGAAAGGGACTGAGGTTATGGTAACACATTATGAGAATAGCTAAGTGCTGAATGGTGTGTGAAGGTGGTGGAAAGGGTAAGCTCAGAGTCATGTATGTCACCAGATGGAAAGTTGGAGGTTAAAAGATGGGAATGTATGAAACAGTGAATCATGTGGTGGACAATGTCCATGATTAACTGTGCAAATATTAGAAATCTCTCATTAACTAGAACAAATGTATGACACTATAACTAGAAGTTAATAATAGAGGGGCATATAAGAAAAAGTATACCTATTGCAAACTATATACTAGAGTTAGTAGTATTTTAACATTCTTTCATCAACAGTAACAAATATACTATACCAAAACTGTGAATCAACAATGAAGGGGGTGGTGGTTTAGGGGTATGGGTGGATCTGAGTTTTCTTTTTTTGTCTTTATTTGTTTTCTGGAGTAATGAAAATGTTCTAAAAATTGAAAAAAAATTGTGGTGATGGATGCACAACTGTATGATGGTACCATGGGCAATTGATTGCACACTTTGGATCTTTGGATAGTTGTATGGTGTGTGAACAATCTCAATAAAAAATAAAAAAGATGCAGATTTGCAGAATGGATTAGAAAATATGATCCATCAATAAGCTATTTACAAATGACTCATCTTAGACCTAAAGTTAGAAATAGGTTGAAAGTGAAAGGATAGAGAAAGATATTCTGCACAAGTAATAACCCAAAGAAAGCTGCGGTAGCTATACTCATATCAGACAAAAAAGGCATTAAAATCAAAGATGTCATAAGAGACCAGGAAATACACTATATATTAATAAAGGGGGCAAATCACCAAGAAAAAAAACATAAGAGGATACTATGAACAAATGTATGCCAAAAAATAGACAATTTAGAGAAAATGTGCAATTTCCTAGAAGCACTTGAAGAAACTACACTGACTTGAGAAGAAACAGAAGACCTCAACAAACCAATCAGAAGCAAAGTGATTGAATCAATCATCAAAAACCTCCCTACCAAGAAAAGCCCAAGGCCAAATGGCTTCACAGGGGAATTTTACCAAACATTCCAAGAAGAACTAGCACCATTCCTGCTCAAACTCTTACAAAAAAATTGAAAACGGAGCACTACCCAATTTATTCTATTAAGCTAACATCATTCTAATACTAAAACCTGATAAAGATTCTACAAGACAGGAAATCTAGAGACCAATCTCTCTAATGAATAGAGATGCAACAAATCTCAACAAAATACTTGGAAATTTAATCCAACAGCACATTAAAAGGATTATACATTACAATCAAGCTGAGTTTATTCCAGGCATACAAGGGTTGTTCAATGCAAGAAAATCAATAAATTTAATATAACTCATTAACAAATTGAAAGGGAAACTCACATGATCATCTCAATTGCAGCTGAAAAATCATTCAACAAAATTCAGCATCCTTTCCACTGCTTGGTATCTACCCAGAAGAACTGAAAGTAGGGATACAAAGAGACATTTGCACTCTAATGTTCATGGTGGCATTATTCACAGTTGCCAAGGGATAGAAACAACCCAAATGTCCTTCAACAGATGAGTGGATGAACAAAATGTGGTATATACATACAATGGAACATTAGCAGTAAGAGGGAATGAGGTTCTGAAGCATGCAACAACATGGATAAACCTTGAGGACATAATGCTGAGTGAAATAAGCCAGACAAAAAAGGAGAGATATTGTATGATTTCACTAATAAGAACTAACTAGAATATGTAAACACAGAATCTTAAAATGTAGAATATAGGGTACCTAGAGATAGACAGATGCTAGAGAAGGGGTAGTGGTTACCTAACATGTACAGAATTGTTAACGAGGTTGAACTTAAATGTTTGGGAATGGATAGAGGTGATAGTAGGTCATTATATTTAAAGTCATGAATGCCACTGATTAACAAAACAAATATAAATAAGTTATTGCATAAACTACTACAAATGTTTGACGCTTGTGCAAAGAGTTAATAATAGAGTGGTATATAGAGAAAATTACCTATTGCAAGCTACAGACTACATTTAATAGTAATACCTTAATATTCTTTCATCAACAGTAACAGATACACTACACCAATACTAGGGGTCAACAATAGGGGTAGATATGGGATATGGGGTGTTTTGGGCTTTCCTTTCATTGTGCCTACCTGTTACTTTTCTCTTTGGAGCAATGAAA
This sequence comes from Choloepus didactylus, assembly GCF_015220235.1. Taxonomy (NCBI): domain Eukaryota; kingdom Metazoa; phylum Chordata; class Mammalia; order Pilosa; family Megalonychidae; genus Choloepus; species Choloepus didactylus. The sequence continues at coordinate 89,505,790 of NC_051334.1, read as the reverse complement.
ATTGTCTAAAATTGAGTGTGATGATTGCACAACTAAGTGTTGATACTCTGAGTCTTTGTATATTTTGGATGGAATATATGGTATGTGAATATATCTCAATAAAATATGCAGCTTCAAAAAACAAACACATGAACAAATAAGCAACTAAAAAAAAAAAAAAAAAACTCAACCAGAGATGCAGAGGGATCTGCCCAAATTCTCATACCCTGCTAATGAGTAATGAGAATTTAAATTGGTATATCCACTTTGGAAAATGAATTTGGTAATAGCCACAGCCTGTTCTGAACATAGAAACCAAAGTAACAAACAACCCAATTATAAAATGGGCAAAATCATATCATGTCAAATCATGTTAAAACAAGTCAAATCATGTCACTCCTCTGCTCAGAACCCTCCAAATGGCTCTACTTTTCCCTCAGAGTAAAAGCCAGTTTCTTTTCAATGGCCCTATAATGGTTATGTCATATGATAAGGGGATAAGATGGGGGGGAAACAAAGATGTCTGCTTTATGTACATACAGAAACAAAATAAAGAACTATTCATAACTATTACAGTCCTTGTTTCTGTAACTGGTCATGTGGTTGCAATTCCTATTTATCACTCCCTTCTTTCACTAAAAATTCCATGTTCCCTTTACCACAAGCAAGCACCTCACCTGGCTGTGGTTCTTTGCCTGTTGGGGTGATTGAAACCTTCATTCCCAAAGTTTCTGCAACATTGGTAGTCCTCTCTGGAATGGGTTGTTGTTGTTTTCCATTGACTTTAATCATAGGGCATGGTGGTACTAAGAGATGCTCTAGGGGATCTCCTGTATTCCCAGAAAGTTCTTCTTTACCTCCACTGTGTAGTTGCAGTTCTATTTCCCCAAGGCAGTACAGCAATTCCCTTCTTTTCCTGTTGATTCAGAGGCATGAGGAAACCAATGTAACCAAGTGATAGTCAACTTCCAGTTTAATAGAATCATTGTGTCTGTAGGAGGAAGCACTCCTCCTTTTGGAACTAAGACCTGTAGACCAAAAGAGCTTAAGTTGCAGAAACAGAGAACAAGTTTTTTAGTGGATAACTAAGGTAACAGTGAATGGTGCCACTCCCATTTCCACCCCTTGATTCCTGGACCTATGAATCCTGGCTATGGGAGAAACAGCACCATAAAGTGGATGCTGATTTGGAGCATATACAGCCTCCTGGAGAACATTACCCCAAAACTACAAGGTTTTGCCACCTAGTTGGCACCATAATTGAGTCTTCAAAAGGCCATTCCACCATCCTATCAGTCCAGCAGCTTCAGGATGATGGGAAATATGGTAAGACCAGTGAATTCCATGAGCATCTACCCATTCCTGCACATAATTTGCTGTTGTGGGTTCCTTGATCAGAAGCAATGTTGTGTGGAATGCCATGTCAGTGGATAAGGCATTCCATAATTCCACAGAGGATAGTTCGACAGAAGCATTGCATGCACGGAAGGCAAACCCATATCTGGAGTATGTATCTAATCCATTTAGAACAAATGGCTGCTCCTTCCATAATGGAAGTGGTCCATTATAATCAACCTGCCACCCGGCAGCAGGCTGATCACCTTGGGGAATGGTGCCATACTGGGGACTAAGTGTGGGTCTCTGCTGCTGGCAGATTGGGAACTCAGCAATGGCTGTAACCAGGTTGACCTTGGTGAGTGGAAGTACATGTTGCTGAGCCCATGCATAACCTCTCTCCCTACCACCATGGCCACTTTGTTCATGAGTTCATTTGGCCATGACAGGAGTGGCTGGTGAAAGAGGCCATTGGTATCCACAGAAAGGGCCATCTTATCAACTTGATTATTAAAATCTTCCTCTGCTGAAGTCACCCTTTCATGAGCATTCATGCAGGACATAAATATCTTCATATTTTTTTGCCCACTCAGAAAGGTCAATCCACATACCTCTTCCCCAGGACTCTTTGTCACCAATTTTCTGAACATGTTCCTTCCAAGTCCCTGATGATCCAACCAAACCATTGGCAAGAACCCATGAATCAATATACAAATACACTTCCAGACATTCCTCCTTCCATGCAAAATGAGCAACCAGGTGGCTTGAAGTTCCAGCCACTGGGAGGATTTCCCCACATCACTGTCTTTCTGGGACATCCCAGAAATGGGATGTGTTGCTGCAGCTTTCCACTTTTGGGTAGCACCTGCATATCATGCAGAACCCTCTGTAAACCAGGCCCTAGTTTACATTTCCTCAGTTAACTGATTGTAAGGAACTCCCTAAGATGCCATAGCTGTGGGCTGGAAAAGAGAAGGTAATGTTGCAGGAGTGGGGGCCATGGGCATGTGGGCCACTTCCTCATGTAACTTACTTGTACCTTCAGGACCCACTCAAGCCCCATCTCACACATATCACTTCCATTTTATGATGGAGTTCTGCTGTGTACTCCCAACTTTATGCCTTGCTGGGCCAGACAACAACCAGCTCATAATAGGCAACTCAGGTATCATTATAACTTGGTGGCCCATGGCTAAACATTCGGTCTCTACTAAGGCCCAGTAGCAGGCCGAAAGCTGTTTCTCAAAAGTTGGGTAGTTATCTGTGGAGGGTTGCAAAGCTTTGCCATAAAATCCAAAGGGTCTGTGTTGTGATTTTCCTATAGGGGCCTGCCAAAGGCTCCAGACAGCATCTCTATTTGTTACTGATATTTCCAGCACCATTGGATCTGCTGGATCACATGAACCAAATGGCAGAGTAGCTTCCACAGCATCTAGACTTGTCACAGAGCCTCATCTTGTTCCAGTCTCCACTCAAAATTAGCAGCATTTCTGGTCAGTCAGAATATAAGGCAGAGTGTTTGCTCAAATATCTAGACACCATCACCTGGCCAAATTGACATATGGACCTAATCACCACAACTAGTATCTCCACTTCCAAATTTATACACAAAGAAACTCTTACATGTGTGTACAAAGATACGTGTACATGAGAATGTTCATTGCACCATTGTCTAAAACAGGAAAATTAGGATTTAAAAAATGTCTAAATTTCAAAATAGAATGGATAGATAAATTTGAGTATATTTCTGCACTGCAATATTAAACAACTGTTAAAGTGAAATTAATCTTCATGTATTAATATAATTAAATCTTAAATATAAGGTTGAGTGAGAAAAGCAAATTGCAGAATAATATGCATAATATAATACCATTTAAGTAAATTTTAAAAATAAAAATAATGCTATTTTAGATACAGAGTAAAGATGACAAAATATTCACATTTTTAGTGTTCATAGGTATTTGATATGTTATCTTCTGAACTTTTTCTGTATTTTGGAAATATTTTCAAAATAAATAAAAGAGAATAAGAGAAACTAAGTCCCAATGATAAGGTTAATGGTTTGCTTAAAATCATACACGTTGTTAATAGTAGAGCTTGGACTTTATCTTAGAACTCCTGCTTCTGTGTTCAAAACCTTTCAACAGGTTTAAAACAGGAGTTTTCTGATTAATCAAACTCTATTCTTTGAGAACTCCTATACTTCAGTAAATATATCAATGCTTATATTTCATTCCTCTCTAGATGTTTTAAAGGGTAATCCTTAAAATCAAATTTGCATCAACTGTCAGAAAGAATCACTGTAATCTAAAACTTCCATGTTTTACACTTTAAATAAAAACAAAGTTGGCTAGAATAGAGCTTTAAAAATTGAATTACTCACTTAGAGAGAAATGCAAATGATATATGAATGTGACGGCTAAGGTTTTCACCTATCCTCATAGTGTAAGGCTTCATAATTTAACATTATTCAGCAAAAATCACATTCTGAAATATTCAACTCTCTCTGGTGGTAAAAAGATATTTTTTAAATAAAGCTCTGTTTTGAAAATTATAGAAAAATATTTTCCCCTTTTTAAAGCTACAACAAACAAAAAGTTCAATTAGTAAATTAAAAGTAAGTTAAAAATTCTTGCTTTCCTATTCTAGAACCAAGTGGGTATACTGCTTCAAGAAATGGCAGAGGGAGCTGGGTAATAATTTATTCAGGTGGTTTTGGATAATCTTATTTTTTTTAACCTGTGAAGATTTTTTTTAATCTTTGTATGTATTGTCTGTTCACATAATTTGGCTTAGTGATGTCTTTTCTTGTGGATGGGGTTGTAGAGACTTGTCCTGGGGCAGTTACTAGGTAATGCGGAACTCTTAAAAAGTTAGCTTCCAATTTACAAGAGTCACAACTGATTGTTATTCACTTATTTTATTCAGTGTTCATCGGGGCAAGCTGCCAATAGTTTTACTGATACAAAATTATAATACAAAAGGAAATTGTCTTACTTGGAATAAATCCACTGAATCTGGGTCTTAAAAAAATCAAGAGGACTAATTCCAGTCTTAATTTCTAAAATATATTATTTCAGACACAAAAATTGAAAAATCTTCTACACACTAGAGATATATGGATGAATAAAGCCATTCCTGTCTTCAAGAGTTCACGGTTTGGTAGAAGGAAACAAATAAATTATTGCAAATCATTGTGAGAGGCTCTATAACATATGGTACAACCAGAGGAAAAAGTTGACAGGGAAAGCTTCAAGACGGTGACCTTAAAGATGTCATCCTGCAAGGACAACAAGGAGGAGTCAAATGTGTGTCTATGGGGTGGTGAATGCCAGGGCAGGGAGAGAGGGAAGAAAGGCATTCCAGAAGTAGTAAACTGCAAATAGCATATAAAATGGCATAGTGAATGAGTAGTAGAGTTTAATTGGGATTTAAATCATGGCTGGACAGTTGGGGTTTTTAAAGCCTTCCATTATCTATATGAAGAGAGAGTCTAAAGACAAATAACTAGACCACAATGACTATGAAATTTAACATAAATGAATGCTAATAATTTCTCTTCCATATTTGGATGTTAAGAATTCACCATACACATATGTATTTATTTTAGGTAAATAACTATTTTATGATAAGAAATTTTGTGATGATTGAATTGTCCAATTCCAAATAGAATGCTGATCACAGAACCAGATGAATGTCTTTTATAGTAAAATACTTATTTTAGTCAGTTTGCTTTAGAGTTTAGTGAAAGATTATAGATACAGAATAAAAGGAGCATAAAAATCTGTGTTAAAATCATGAAATGCAAATATATTGCATTTTATGGCCTCTTAAAATTTAGTTAATAGTTTATAAATTGCTTCTACATACATCACATAATTTAAATTAGTACAGCATATGCACTGAAGTATCATTTAACATTAGTTTAAAATAAGCATTTGAACCACATCATTAGAAGTAGCTACATTTCACCCAACTAAAATGAACAAGTTAGCATGTACCTGCAATTTAAAGTTATACTTTAGCAAGTATACCCCTAATCTAACTTAAGTAGGTACAATGTTTTCCTTACTGTAA